>NW_028278644.1:0-152170 GCF_059751315.1 Micrasema longulum
TCATGGACGCTAACAAGTTAGAAGAGTAGTGTTGACAGTGAAATGCAACTAGGCATTAGCAGCATTTAATAAAATCACACCCTCCAGCAAGATATGACTCACTGCAACCCTACTGACGGTTCAAACCCTTATAACCAGTATTATTACAAAATCTGTAATCCTATATGTAGAGGTGAAATGCAGGATCGTAAAAACCCGTAGCACATTCAACAAAATAAGAACCGTATTCTTCAATGATCAATTCAATTTTGAACTTAGGCAGAGAATGGTGAAGTGTTATGTTAAGTCTGTTCTGTTGTCTGGCTTAGAAACCTGGACTTTGAAAGCAGACACTATTAATCGGTTAGAGGCATTTAAGATGTAGCTTCGCAGAATAATGCTTTGTAAACCATTGACAGATTTGGTCTGAAAAGTAGAGGTTTTGAGGAGAGTTAATTACAACAGACAGATGTTAAAATGTATAAAAGTCCAAAAAATCTCCCATCTTGGTCACATTTTGCGTGGAGACAAGTATAAAATCCTCTAATTTATACTTATGGGCAACATTGAGAGACAACTGGACGTGGCAGAAGTCAAACGTCTTGGTTGCGCAGCATAAAAAATTGGACTGTTAAAGAGTTGTTCAAGACAGAAAAGCTTCAAATAAGAAGTGATTGCCAAGGTTGGGGACACCTGATATGGCACAAAAAAAGGAGACTTTTGTTGCATCAGTGCCACGTAGCGTCAAAATCTCTTTGGAGCTCTAAATAGGGAGCTGTTTTTGATGTGGTGAGATTATTATTGGTGTTGCGCAAACCTTTGGCATACCCAGATGATAGTGCATAGTCCCTCAAGCGGTTGGTTCCAAAATTTATTTTAAAAAATTAAAATTTTTAAAGTTTTTTTTATCCGGTCATTTTCTCGTACAGCGTTTTCTACTTCCATTACCATTTCGTGTGTTGTGCCGTCGTTTGGCCTATCTAGCCACTTATCGTTTTTGAGGGACTCTCTGCCTTACGTTAATAATCGTTTCCACTTATAAACCATTGTTTTCCCAGGGCAAGTGTCATTACAAACTTTTCCCGTTTTACTTAAAATATTTTGAACACTTTTGCCTAGTTATGTTAATGATTTGATTACTGCACGAAACTCAATATTAGGCATTTAAAAAAAATTGCTGCGTATTTGTTTACTTGTTTTTCTGTTGTTATTGAACGGTTTAACACAATTGAGTGAAATTTTCAACTTAAAGGTAAAAAAAAAAACTTTGTATCTTTCTGCCTCATTCCGCGAAAAACACTCATTGTATATTACTTATATTATATTATTATTAAATTAAATACTACATACTTTATTTATAGACATTAAAGGAACTAAATTTTACGAGATATTATCACATTTTTCCATGTTTATTATTTTAATATTTAATGTGAGGTGGATTTTTTTTTTAGTAATTATATTTGATTTAATTTAACCAGTTTAAAAATTTAAAAAGAAAACGAAACAAATACCACATTTAAAAAAAGAAAATAACAGTAGCTTTAGAGCAATTTTTAATATAACTCCCGGTTAAACGTGTAATACTATAAGAGTTGCATTATACGAATGTATTGGATTCGATAGAAAATTAAGAAATTGCATCGTTTGTGATTAGTCTACTTTAGATGAACTAATTTAACCCGCGCGAGTTATCGATTTTAGACTTTGGACCCCACATATGTATCTATAATAAGAAAAAAAAATCTTTGTTTGCTCCGACGCAAAATAACAAAAATAATTATGGAAATTTTATTAATATAATTAGAAAGCGAATCAAAAATAAATACTGTTATAATAAATATGAGGCTAAACTGATGTGAATCTTTATCAAACTGATCTGAATTTTTTTTAAAGAAGCATTAGGTTTTATTTCATAATGAAAACACAGAATCATTTTTGTAATCGGAATCCAATCTTTTAATGTGTAGGCTTAGTATCATTCATCTACATAATTGAATATAATGTTTGGTTAGGTTGCGTGTTAAAAAATACCCGGTTTTAATCTGATCAAATGTATGTAATTCTTGAAAAACAACATTAACTACTTTATTTACGTATAGGCATAGTGTAAAAAAGTGACTATTTTATTTAATAATTATAAAGAAAAATGACTTTAAATATACATTTTATATTTATAGAACTTACTTTGAGGTAAATCATTAGAATGAAATAAATGAAACAAATTTAAATATAAACAACTCCCAACCAGGAGGAAATCCAACCAGTCTGCAAGCATTTGGACATACTAAAAAACATTGTCAAATAGAAAGGCTTAGTTTTTAAGCACTAACTTTTTCTTTTTTTTTCCACCGACCGGTTTCGAAGCTTAAAAAGCTCGAAATTTACTTATATATAATAAATCTAGCATAAACCAATTTAATTGTAATGATTGCGGTTTAATCTGCATTGGAAAAACTAAAAGAAACTTTAATATTAGAGTAAAAGAACATTTACAAATTTGTAAGTGAAAATTCTTGATGGAAGCTCATTGTAATTAATTATATAAATAAAAGACGAGTGATACTTTAATCCATAAATTTGGAATATTGAGTGACCGGTTCCATTGCTTTCGCGACATCTTCCAGACTGGTATATCTATTAAGGAGTTCAATGTATTTATACAAAACAGAGGTAAGGATAGAGAATTCTAAATTATATGAAAGTAAATTTATTAGGATAGGTTTGTATAGGATAAAAGTATTACCCGTCTTTTATTTGTATAATAAAACACTTTAAGTGCCCAAATAATAATAATTTTTCTGAATTTGCGAACAATCTGATAGAAAATAATCATAATTTCTCGGTGTCGTATAAGGTTTTTACGGCGACCAATATTTGTGTACTTTTGAGGGCCTCGTGTGCCAAAAATATAAAAATTATACAATACCTAAAACGATTACTAGATAGTCCGTTTTGTCGAACACTGGAAATTGTTTGTCGCGAGTGTAGAAAAGGTTGCAAGGTGACGTCAAGTGTGCGCAAGTGCGTTCTAAATTTGGGCTTGAGTGGGCACAGCGAGCATACAATTTACAACTTGTACAAACCTCTCCGACGACACTTGGAAACACCATAATCAACTCAACCAGTCTGACGATTATACCCTAAGTTTTATATTTTAGTTGCCATTGACCAATTCTTCATAGGTTAGTCATTTGTACTAATGAATCCGATGAATACATGTTACATGTATCGTAATTTTCCTTCTTTTATTTTTACTTTCTTTCTGACAAATAAAACAAAAAAATCCCTCAAAAACGAGAGTAACGTATGTAACTTCGCATTCACGAAATAAAGTTCTGGCGAGAGTATCAAGAATACTACGTGTGTTTTTTTTTGCAAAGGGATAGCCGAAAAACTGGCTACTCTTTGTATTGAAAAAAAATACAAACTACCCGTAGAAACTTTTTAGTGGAAAATAATTTTTATTAATTTTTTTAGTTTTTTTTTACTACATCATATACATCTATACTTATTATTAAATTATTTATTACTATTGTACATTTACTATACTCATTTATAATATTCGAACTGTTTAAAATATACACTTTTATAAACCTATGCATATTAACTATTTAAAATACATGTTTGTATAATCTTTACATTTAGTTTAAAATGTATTTAGACTTTATTCATTTTTTATGCTTTCTGGTCTTCTTTCACGTAGCAACGAAGCTAACGTTTGAAGTGGTCTTTTTGCATAGGGATGGCCAGGGAGCTGAAAAATGTAATAAACTACTTTTAACCCCGAAAAAATATCGCTTACTAAGGGGAAAAATTAATTGATATTAAAACAGAATAACAAAGCTATGTCACCATAGATAAACGGATCATCGTTTTTTTTTGCACAGCGACAGTTAAAAAACCAGCAATCAATACAGGCTACTTTTATACAAATAAAAAAAAATCAACCTGGAGAACTCTTTTAATTTAATAACAAAATTGATTAATCAAGTAATTTTTAACTTACACCACGCAAGCAAAGCCTCATAACAAAGCTCGTATTTTTATAAATATGAAAATAAATGTACATTTGAATGCAGAATTTAGATTAAAACCTATTTTGATATCCATTAATATTTATTTAAATTGGCATGTACGTTACTGCACACCAATCAAAATAAACATACAAGTCCAGGCAGATAAAGAATACAGTTCTGAGTTCCAAAAACAACCAAAACACAGAACCAACGTTTTTTAATCGATTGCTACATTCAGTTAAAAATCCTGATAATGGGAATATATTGGCCTCATTGTGTAGTGCTTGAGTCCGTAAGATCGATCACTTTACTTTCAAATAACAGATGATCGGTCGACGCTGCATTTGATTCATCGATGCAGTGTCTTATGTACCATCGTGTGTATAAAGAGGGATGATGATCATATATTTTACCGAATAAAGTGTACCTACGCTAGTGCTTTTTCTATCATTTTTTCGCAAGACCATTATATATTTATGTACAAGGCTGAATTCATTGAATAATTGAGGTCCAGAGTATAATAATTCGAGAATCGCGCTATTGGCGCTGTCAGCAGTATAAAAACGTGGCACGTGTCACATCGCGCACGCGTGCTGGTTGCTTGCACGTGTCATATTAGCAGCGAGCGTGTGATGCCTATTTTATGTGCTGACGTGCAAAAGGGTAGCTCAGACGTTCGCTGAATATAAATTTCTGAAATAAAAATATGCACAAAGGGGTATTTTACAAAATATAATACAAGTGTATGTCCAGTACATATGCATGTTATACTCGTATTTACCATGTCCACACCCTAGTAAGGGTAATGGGAGGGATTGTGGTCCAGTGGTTTGGTCGCTGAATTTGGAAGGACCAAAGTTCGAAATCCCTGACTACCACAACTTATTATTTATTTATTTTGATTTTATAAGTGCTTTGTGGTAGTGATGAAGAAATTGGTTCAGGAGCTATGTACGCAGCAATACGCCAGTAAGTTGTGATTTAAATACAAGCAACAAAGTATTAAGAATATGCAAGTGTGCTTTAAATGTGACGATAGAGCTCCACACAAGCCCTTCGACACTGTAGCGCAAGTGGGATATTTGCTGCTGCTAGACTTCTTCACTGGGATGGACCGCTGCGATACCGGATGGCCGGCCTCAAATAACAGCTGGAGAAAAGCCCAAACATGATCAGCCAATTGGTGGAACACTGCTGGGAATCGAGGTTGTGGGAGCATTGGAGCAGGATGCTCAAATGCCATTTGTCCTTATTTAGTTCAATTCGACTAAATTTTTTAAAACGTATTTTTTTTCTTTCTTTTCTTAATTTGTTTTTTTTGCACCACACCAGACAAAGGCCCCGATTACAACGGGAAGTTACCATTTAACTTAAATTTTATCTACCAAGTAAAATTAAGTTTTCTGTATCATATATTTTTTTCTTGCACGTGAGTCAAGCGTCTTGGCTTCTACACCACGGTAGCCACCCAGCTTTTTTAGAATCATTAGCTTAAAATGCTTTTTGGTTTTCTCTTGAATGTTTTTATTTATTTTATATTGTTTCATCATCATTATCCTTTCCTTTACGAACCTTTTAGTGCATAGGGCACTGCATTGGTACACCAATCGTAGCGTATCTTGATCATTTTTGTTACATGAAGGTAAGATGATCAGTCTTATGCTTCAGGTACCAGTCCAGGGTCTATGAAATATTCTAGTGAAAACAACCTTAAAAATAGATATTTTATATCAGCAATGTCGAGAATCGAACCTGAGACCTCTTGCTTGGTAACAAACGCGCTAACCCTTACACCTCGAGGCCGACAATTAATTTTTTGATATCTATTCAATTTTTCACATTAATTATGTTTTTTTTAATCTTATTTTATCTGTGATTTTTCAGTACTTAGTATTGACTGGCTGGTTATTGCACTACTCGCTCAATCAAGCTGGATTAAAAATCATTATTTTAAAATATGGTATTGTAGGGTGGGGTGGTTCATACACCAATATATTATACACTCTTAAAATAGTTTCAGCACCCTTAAGGTGATTTTCCCAAAAATGGCGCTATATAAATTATCCAAACATATATGTATATGTGTACAAATATTAATTATTAAAGTAATTTTAAAGAATCCATCAACATTTAATACGGAAAGTCTATAAAATATTTAAGGTGATAATAAAGTATAATATTATATTCTATAATATTTAAGTCGACACTCTTTGTAAAATATTAAAAGAGTTTGAGATGAATAAGTCACTCAGATATCAAAATAATATTAAAACTCTTCAATTCTACACAAGTCATGGTCAAAAAAGCTTTGTCTTCAAAGGTGTAAAAAATATAATAATCTTCCCAATGAACTAAAAACTATTGACAATAAAATAAACAATAAATAAATTTAATGTTAATCTAAAGAAGTTTTTTGAGCACGTGTAAAAACTACATTTAATTTTAATTAGTATGAATGTGTTATTGTTTTTATTTTTTTCTCATGTACTCGTATCTAAAATTATATAAACTCTTATAAATACACAACTACAACAGTGTAAGTCATTTTCACAAGCACAATAGTTAGTCTCTTTTTTGGAGAGTTACTGTGAAAACATTTACTAGATGTGTAAAAGTAAATATGTATAGTAATTTAAAAAAACATGAACCATTTGTGAAATTTATAAATACAAAAAAAAAAAATATATATTGTTACTAGAGTTACATTAAATAAGTGATTTCGTATCGTTGATGTTTTTAGTAAATATTTTTTGATATAACTCCAAAGTAACTGATTTCGAAATAAACCAATTTAAAGTTACCCACTTAAGTAACGTGGAGTTTTTATTTTAACTTTAATCATGTAATCAAAGTAAATTTCAGTTATTTGATTTTGATGCTCTATTGTCGACTAATCTACCAACAAATATCAGAGACACCCTTCTTTATTAACACTTAAATCACGACTGAAATCTCACTATCTGAACATTTATTTTTTCCTTTCTCCCCCTCCTTTCCCTCACACTTTTACTCCCTTCCTCTCAACAGTGTAGTGTCAATTTCAGTTTTAATATTCTGTATACATATTGAAAAAATAAAAATAAAAAAACATTAAAATTATTCAAATATACCTACATACCTACATATAATATACCTATATTTAGCCAAAAATGTTGGTATTATAATTTTTTGTAAAAGGCAGATTTGCCGTTAATGTCAATAAAATAAAATCATAATAAAATATCCAAATTTATTGTCAGAGAGGAAAAAATATTTTTGAGAAAGGAATTCTGAAGTTAAGGCATTTACAGGGCTTATGACTAGTCATTGACTGGTTTAGTAGCTACTTTACACACAGTGTAATATTCACCATTCCATGCACTGATTAAATATCCACATTCCCTCAACGTTTCTGAAATGTTTTCCCCATCTGATGCAACAGATTTAGATCCAAATAACTCTCTAGGGAAAAAATCCAGCCTGTCTATAAACATGGGGCTTACAAAAAAAAATATTGATTACTTAATTATGTTATATAAACTCCTAATTTTCTCAAATCGAACGTTTAAGGTAGGTAGGAAGAAATGGTCTTAAGGCAATATACCCAGGCCACCCTTATATGTATATAAACTGTATATGTATTCAAATAAGGTATTTTGTTTTATTATCAACAAGCGGACCCGACAGACGTTGTCCTGCCCAAATGCTAGCTTGCCTGATATTAGCTGGTTGAACACATATTTTTTTCGTAATTTATTACACACGTTTTTTATTTTGGACTTTTTAAAGCTATTTATATGTTCGTAATAAGGGTTTGTTATTATATTTTATTTTCACGTGTGATTGGCTAAGAAACTTTATCGTACTCAAATTAAAATCGTGCAAAAATCACTACTCTAGTGCCACAATCTATGGAGAAAATACATGAATGCGTGTTGATGAAGAAAAGTCAGACAGCGTTCCCCGAGCTTTCTAAAATTATGACACTCAACTCGTGCGCAATACGAATTAAGTCATTCTTTAATCGCCAGCCGTGTTTTGATGTGAGCTTGACATTTAATTTGAAACCGAAATAAATTGCAAAAATGACAAAATACATTGTTTTAACTTTACATATTTCATTACATTACATTTTTTTTTGAACGAAATAATTCCAATCAGCAAAAGTGCTGGTCCGAGGGTATATAATTTATTATGACACAATAGTTTTGATAAAAAGTCGATAATTTAACATTACATATCACTAACACGGGCTGTAAGAACTGTTTTGTTCGGGTGTTTTTTAAGTTAATATATGTTTTGCTTATTTTTGAGGTCATTAAAAACTTTATTGCTGTAAATACAAAACTGTTTTTTTTTCTGTTAGTTCTAGGTTGTTCGCAAGTTAAATTATTTGATGCTCTTGTATTTTTTGTTATAAATATTATATCTTATGGCATTTTTTCAACAGAATTCATGATATTTAAAGTAAGTTTGCTTTGTAATCATAAATATTTGTCTTAAAATTTCGATTATCGGAGGTAAAAAAGTATACGAGTGTAATTCATACCTCAGAATAAATCTAAAACGATTTTGAAAAGTCTTCACAAATAAACGAGGCGTCTATTCATATTCTAGTAAAAAGGAAACCTTGGGACCCTTTTAAAAGCTTTTGAAATTTTTTTCCAAAGCATTCTCAATTTTTCACAATAGTTTTCTTATTTCTTTGGCTTTTGTGGATAATTTTTTTAAATTTTTTTAAGTGCAATAATTTAAAAGACACATTGCACCACTAGTATGTGTAGATTTTAATATTGAAATAATAAATCGACTGGGTATTTTATTTTATTTTTAAATTATCTATTTTAGTAATGGCTAGAAAAGCATTTTTTTGCATGAAAAAAAAACAGGAGGCCCAATTTTAATCGTGAATTACAGCACAGATTACCCAAGCTTAAGAAATATTAATTTAATTTTTGTATTTTCACCGGAAATTGAACCCGGATTTATTATGAATGCAGAAGAAGAGAGAAAAAAATGGTTAAATTCTAAAAAAGGAAAAAAACAAATATTAAATAAAAAGTACATAAAATGGAAAAGACATAGTTTAGCTCCAGTTTTACTTTCCCCCCTCTCTCTCGTCATAATGTTGTATATCGCATATGTAAAAAGTCTTATAAATGTGTCTTGACTTCAAGTCTGAATTTGTGAATGAACCTTTGCCTTATTTATTTTTATACAAATTGATTTAAATAAACAGCGGTTGATTTATTGATTTTTAAAATATTTAATTTTAATTAAAAAAAAACAATATTTATTAAATAAATGTGAAAAATACCAAAAGGATAAAAAAAATAAAGTGGATATTTATAATAAAAATAATACATCCTAAAAAATATATTTGCTGTCCTAAAACGGAGAAGTTTACCCTAGTTCAACTTCTTGTTGGCAGTTAAGATGACTAACAAAACTAAAACTAACTAAACTTGGCAGTTTAGATGACTAACAAGAAAAAAACAGGTATGTTTACTTTCGCTTTTCATTGAACCTATTGTATAAATAAGTAAATGTAAATTGCTGTAATAAATATGTTAATATTTATTTATACATCAACGGTTTAAAGAACCTTTTACAAAAATATGTTTTACAGAAATAATGCAGTGAACAATTCATTATGAAAAACAAAATATGTTTCATGATAGAATAATGAAATGTTAACAACAGGGTATTTTCACGTTTTTTTTATTTTGCAAAAAAATAGAAAAAAAAAAAACAATTATAACTGTACATTTTTTTTTAATGTCCACGCGTTAATTTTTCAGAGCGGTTTAAAAACGTCTACTTTGAATTGGCGCCAAAACGACCATTCGGATGCCAAATGGGCTTGTGACGTCACGCGTTACGAATCCGGCTGACCGTTCAAACCAATTCCTACGAATTTGTATAGCCCACGGGTTGTTTTAGTTGTTATTGGTTGTTTTACATTGTTTTAACTTATTAACGTGCATAAAATGTCTTTAGTTATAAGATACAAGTACTGTTTAGTTCCAACTTCCACTGTTTAGATTGTAGACTAAAAATTTACTATAAGTAAGTGCTGAAATTAGCACCTATAAAGCTTGACAGGTACCACAATACTAAAATAGTTTATTCTTTGAACGTTATTGTTAATATTTGTATTATATTTCTGTTCTTATGTTACTAAGTTTAATTTGCCGAACTGTTGGTTTTTTAAATAAATAAAAAAAAAATTTACGAAAAAGTCTTCACACTTGCAGGAATCTATTATTTCCTAGACTTCATCGCAAATCAACGTCACCGAGTACGCTTTGGTTCTAACTTTATGTTCTGGGGTGACTCGACCTTTTACCATTCAAATATCACCCGTCCGTTTTACTTAATTGTAACCTATGGCATTGTCTCCTTAATTTTCCCTAGCTGATATAATAATAAGTAAATCACATTTAATAAAAAAAGGCGTTAACACGCATTCGAGCAAAAGAGATGTTTACAAGCAATGGTATTTTATGGGTTATGTTGTGTCAAAGTCGGGTTACTTCCTTTTGGCATTAAATGTACGCGAAAGAATATATTAATAGTACATGCAAATAATACAACCATTTGAATGTATACATTCTAGAAGCAAACATTATATTTTTCCTTACCCTGCGGTAAGAAAAAAAGAAACATAAATTCTATAAATAAAAGATAACAATTAACATGAAAAAATATTATGTTCTAAATATAAATATAACAAAGATAAGTTGAGAATAATTCTACATAAAAACAAAGTGATTAGTATTCAACAAAGTAATAATAATAAAAAAATTAATACAACATAAGTACTTTATAAATAATAAGTTTATATGAGCAACAAGAAAACTTAAATTATCTAAATAACACCTTTATTTTATCAATTGGTTGTAAAAAGTTGCCATTTGGCAGTAAATCCACCATTAAATCATTTATTGATATTATATTATGTAAGAAATGTTAAAAAAAAAAAATGTAAGCAAGGAATATGTAAGAATAAATAAGTAAATATATATTTGGTATGTTTTGCCGCAACGTAAATGCTTAAAATATTAACAATAGTTTGTGTTTGTCCAAATTTTTGTAGACAAAGACTGGATTCAACTCCCTGGGAAGCTCTTTTTATTAACATATTACAACAGATATGAAGAACATTTAAGAGAAGGTAATATAGAAGTCTCACCCCTATAAATAAAGGTTCCGGCTCTTAAACTTCACAAACATCAACAGATGAAAGAATTGAAGGAATAAAGATGTTCAAATATGGACAGAATGGTGAATGTTACACAGTGTGTAAAGTGGCCTCTTAAACCAGCCATATATTTATTTATTTATTTATTAACGGACATTGTCCATGTATAAAATTTATAGGGTTTAAATATTACAATAAAAGGAGATTTTAAAACATAAAAAAAGAAAAAAGCATTGACAAACATATAGGACATCAGGACAAGATCTGGACTATTTATTTAGTGCTCGTTTAAATCATTGTAAACTTAAACCAAAAAAGCCCAGATCTTGTCTTGAGTTAACAATACCACAAAGACGGGTCCATTGGAAAATTAAGGCCATAGTTTGTTCTATGCTGATCGATGAACAGAACTTCATTGTTTCTCAACCCACGAATTGGAATATTGAATTTTATTTGTCCCAGTAACGATGGAACATCGATTATACCATTTAGTATGCCGAACATATATATGGAGTTAATATTAGTTCTACGTTTTTGTAGACTAGAAATATTTAACATTGACTCTATATCGGCATAAGACTAATTACCTCTCTCTAGTCCAAGCATATACGCAACTTTTGGAAGCGAGCAATGTTGGACTGATTCAATGTGATTTATGCGATTGACATAGAATGGAGACCAGACCACGGAGGCATATTCTAGAAGAGGGCGAACAGTTGAGCAATAAAGAGTTTTGATTGTTCGGACATTAGTAAAATCAGAGGATATTCTGTTAATGAAGTCAAGTAATTTCAGTGATTTATTTACTGTATTATCTAAATGCTCGTTGTTTGTCTGTTTATAGTCCAAAAGAACTCCTAAATCTCTGATGGACTTAACTACATCAATTTCGGAGTTTTCTTATAGGTACTCGAAGGAAATCGGTTGTTTTGTTCTATGAAATGACATTATTTTGCATTTTTAATATTTAGTTCCAATTAATTGACTTTACACCATTGACAGGTCATAAGCTCTGTAGATGCCTAGACTTCTATATTAGCTTCTCTTAAATGTTTTCAATCTTTGTTGTAATATTTTAAGCTTAAAATATAAGAAGTAGTATTTGAAATATAATTAAATGAAATGAGTATTCACAACATTGATGCGAAAAAATAAAAAAAGGTTTTTTTATGAAACGCCGCACCGTGTCTATGAAATGTTATCTGAAAGACTTCTAAAGTTTAATATTTTTAACGGACTGATATGAAAAACATTTATTTTGAAACTGGGAAAAACAGTTTCCCTAAAATCTTCAAAAATAACAAACAAAAGAAGATATTTCATGAAAATACTCATCCAAAACATATAACTAATGACGTCGTTACCTTAACGCTCTTATGAAAAGCCTTAAAACTATTCCCGCGAAGGCTGTGTTTGTTATTCAAAGTTTTCAAAATAGGATTTTTATGTATGAAAGATCCTGAAAACTCTGAGTTAGTATAGGAAGGGATTTAAATGAAATTTTGGGTGAAATATCACTTCTGGTTGAGATATAAAGTCATGCGTGATGGAAGAACCTTTCTAAAGTATCCTGTTTTCATACATTAGGGTTGGTTCCGTCACATGAAAGGGTGTCTGAAAAATTGAAAAATTTTCTTAAAATATTACTAATAAATACAAATTAATAAACTAGAAAGAAGGACTTTTATATTATCTTTGCATATAAAATATTTTATAAGGAACTAATAAAAAAAAAATAAAAAAACGAATTTAATCAAACGAAATTTTAATTTATGTTTAAATTCTTATTTATTTATTTTTTTTCGTAGAAATATCTTAGCTCAATAGTGTTTATAGAGGCAAATTTATTTTTGTTTATGGACTAAATTGAATATTAATAAAATAAAATATAAATGTTTAAGTGAATCATACAACAAATAAACAAACCCTTTTATTGGGTTTATAAATAAAAATGTTATCTTTAGTGTTAAGAAAAACAATTGAAGTTAACATCTTTATAAGACTTTTAATTGTACCTACAGCTTAGGCATTTTCTAGCGTTGTTGTCCATATTCAGGTATGATTATCTTTGTTCACGAATAACATGAAATTAATAGTTTGTTGATTACATGGTCGCTTACAATATCAAGTACCTGGTCCATCTATATATAAATCTAACAAGGCATCAACTGCGGCGAAACGGAAACGTAAATCAGACTCTCGTCGTTCATCTTTGGTCCTGATCGACCATCATAACATTGCTAACGACATTTATAGTAAACGTAAATTCAATGCGCGCTCATTTATCTTGTGCCCATAATAGCAAAGACTACATATTTTTATTAGCAAACATATTTAAAAAATATGTTTATACTTTACGATATGCTAGTTGTTGTGCCTCAAGTATATCTTGTTTAACTATTTTGCGTTCTTATGTCAGATCTTTTTTTTTTCGAATAATATAAATTATTAATATAACAACTTGATATACATACATACAACGGCGGGTAAATTGCCCTCAGGCAATTTTTTCCGACGTATCCATTTCGTGCTCTTATATAACTATCTATTTTATAATGTTTTTCAAAAGAGTATGGAAACAAGTAAACAATAATTAAATACACAAAAAATAAGAAAAGCTACAATAAACCGAAAAAACGGTAAGCATTTCCTTACTGTTTTAACGAAATTCAAATACAACCGAATTTGATTTATTGAATGTTGATTTAATTCCTATTTATAATATTCCTTAAGAAAATTACATCAACCTTTGTCAAAAACGTCTCAAATATATGCCACATTCTTTTTTGAAATTTTTTTTTATTCATAAATTTCATAAAAAAGTACAAGTTTTTTGTAAAATTCTAAACATAACTACTTTTACACATCTAGTAAATTTTATCACTGTAACTCTCCAAAAAAAGAGACTAACTCTTGTGCTTGGAGAGTGACTTACACTGTTTAAGTTGTTTATTTATAAGAGTTTTTATAATTTTAATACGAGTACATGAAAAGAAAAATAAAAACATAGGAAATATAAAAAATAAACACAAAACAATAATACATTCATACTAATTAAAATTTAATGTTGTTTTTACACGTGTTCAAAAAATTTATTTAGATTAACTTTTAATTTATTTATCGATACATTATTTTTAATAGTTTTAAGTTCATTAGGAAGATTATTATAATTTTTTACAACTTTGAAGACAAAGCTATTTTGACCATGACTTGTTTGGAATTTTGGAATTTCGATATTATGTTGGTATCTGAGTGACTTATTCATTTCAAATTCTTTTGTTTTTTCTTTTTTTATATATTTGTAAATTAGAATTTATTTTATAAAGAGTGTCTACTGTATGAACTTAAAACATTTCAAATAGACTTTCGGTATTGAATGTTGAGGGTTTTTTTAAAATTACTTTGATCATTAATCTTTGCACTATTTTAAGAGGGTTTAATATATTGGCATATGCATCATCCCATCCTACAATACCATATTCATTCATTCATTCATAATCATTATTTCTAAAGTTTTAACGTAATAAAACAACCAGTATTTTTAATTGTAGAATGTGTAATGTTGATGAATTTCCCTTTTATGGAAAAAAACGAATATTTGAATTTTGATTCGTTCATGTTGATACGGTATTTTTATGATTATTGTTAAAGATAAAAATTAAAGCACCCAGAAAAAATTTACTAAGGAGTCCTTCACACAAGTTCAGAGGGTACAATGTTTTAAATTTCATTTGAATTAATTATATGAATGAAAGACGAGTGATACTTTGATCCACAAATTTGGAATATCCAGTAACAGTGACGGTAAAGATAAAAACAGCGGGGAACTCCAACAAAAATGCTTGAAAAAAATATTATTTATAATTTGTGTTTTTACCGAGAATCGAACCCGGAATCATGCGCTAGTTTTGGCCATTACACTAAGTAGGTTGTAGATATAGAAATGCTGCGAATAAAGTGCTAATGCAGGGCCTTATTACCACTGAATACAAATGATGATAATCATTTTATTTACTAACATATTACAACAGAGATGAAGAACATTTAAGAGAAGGTAATATAGAAGTCTAGGCATTTACAGGGCTTATGACAGGCTATTGACAGGTCAATGGCTCGTTTTTTGGTAAATGGCTGGTTTAAGTGGCCACTTAACACACTGTGTAACATTCACCATCCAGCCTATATTTGAACATCTATATTCCTTCAATTCTTTCATCTGTTGATGTTTGTGAAGTTAAAGAGCTGAAACCTTTATTTATGCGGGTGAGATTCATCTAATTGAATTATTTCACCTACATACTAGGCAACGCCTGAAAATATCATTTTTTCAATTTCTATACTTCTTCATGAACCAGGTAATTTATCAACAATATTTTGAGTTTGTCCAAATTTTTGTAGACAAGGACTGGATTCAACTCCCTGGGGAGCTGTTTATATTAACATATTACAACAGAGATGAAGAACATTTAAGAGAAGGTAATATAGAAGTCTCACCCCTATAAATAAAGGTTTCGGCTCTTAAACTTCACAAACATCAACAGATGAAAGAACATTTAAGAGAAGGTAATATTACCTTCTCTTAAATGTTCTTCATCTCTGTTGTAATATGTTAATATAAACAGCTCCCCAGGGAGTTGAATCCAGTCCTTGTCTACAAAAATTTGGACAAACTCAAAATATTGTCATTTTATTTATTATAAGTTGGACAGTATTGTTAAACTAATTGTTACTCATAAAATTAAAAACGAGTTTAAAAAATAAATATACAAAGAGGGTTGTTTTTTTAAAGGCAATCATAATTTGTTTTTATTTATTCAAGAGCTGAATATTGTGTGTAAGGGTTATAAAATTTGAAAGTATCTTTTGTATTTATTTATCTCAACGAAACATCTTAATGACAGAAGTAATAATGTTGTCCCCTCTCGGGACAATGCTCTGATTGTTGAAGAAAATTTACGGCAAAAGGCATTTTTTCACATTCAACCCTCATTACTGCAACCCATTCAAACCCGACAAGGAATTGTTTTTATTTCATTTATTAATTACGGGAAAGCAACAGCGGAAAAAAATACAATATTTAAGATTAAACAAAAATTACAAGCCCAATTACAAAGTACATTATCAAATCCTTATCCGAACCGACGGTTCATAGGGCACTGCATTGATTAACACAATCCAGTGTGTCTTTATTATTTGTTACATAAAAGTAAGGTTGATCAGTTTTACGCTTTCTGTGCCGGTATAGGGGAGACTATGAAATATTTCAGCAAAAAACCACATTGTAAAAAAAATATTTCAAATCAACCTTCCAAGGAATCGAATCGGGATCGCAATGACTATGAGTCAGTTCTCTACTCGATTTCTTTTAAAAGTATTTTTACCATAGTAGCTATATAATAAGTGAACATTAGTGATGAATTTTCGGCTCCGTGGTGTAATGGTCAACGCGTTTGCCTATCATAGGAGAGGTCTCAGGTTTAATTCCCGACATGGTTAATATGAAATATTTATTTGAAAGGGTGTTTTCACACCAGAATATTTCATAGTCCTAAGACGAGTACCCGAAGTGTAAGACTGATCATCTTACCTTAATGTCATCTATTATTTGGAATGTTAGTATTTATTACTATTACCTTTTTTTTCTAGATTGTTATTCTATTGCATCACATGTCATTATAATTTAATCTAATTAATTTTACTATGTATTTGTATTGTTAATTATATGGCTTGACACGGGCATAGCCTAAAAATGCCTTAATAAGTTCATTTATATTCAAACTAGTGTTATTTTGAATGAATAAATAAATAAAATTTAACCTAAAGGATCAAGATACGCTGCGATTGGTGTACCAATGCAGTGTCTTATGCACCATTAGGTTCGGAAAGGGAATGATGATGACAATGAGTGATAAATAATGTTAGAATAAGTTCAAATATAAATATTTTGATGTAAATATTGTACTAGACTAACAATATTTTAAGTATGTCCAAATGTTTGTAAATAGACTGGATTTCTTCCCTAAGGAGTCATTTCGATCAAAATATGTTGCAACAGAGAGGAAAAACATTTTAAGTAGAAAAAATCGAAGCTTAGGCATTTCCAGGGCTTAAGACCTGTCATTGGCTGGTGTAAGTGGTCAAATTACTCTTTGTGTAACATTCTGTCCATGTTTAAACATTCAAATTTCATCAGACAAAAGTAAACAGAGGAAGATTTGAGAATGTTACGCAGTGTGTTAGTGGCCATTTAAACCAGCCAATGACAGGTCCTAAGCCCTGTAAATGCCTAGACTTCCATATTCCCTTCTCAAAAGTGTTTAAATAAATTTAGCCCACAGTGTGTAAAGTTAAAAAAAAAAACACGGACACGGAGCCATGAGAAGTTACCTTTATAGGTTTAAATTAAGGAATGATGACTATTGTCCATGCGATGATATTTCTTCACAGAGTATCGAACATCTGTTATTTCAGTGCCCATTTTTCAGTTTGCAACGCCATAATCTTGAAGCAGAATGCAGGAAAGATGGAATATCCTTAACAGATATCCACACTGTAGTTATAAGTAGTTTTTACGCGCCATTGTTCTTGAACTTTGCAACAATGGTGATTGGACTCATAAAGGTAATAAACCAAAATCAGTGATCGAACATCCCATTTCCAAGACAAACAAAAACGTTTTTTTTTTCCGAGTACCTTAGCCTTACATGACACGTAAGGCTACTAAATACACGGGTCCAAATATATATATATATAAAAAAAAATTGTTTAAAGTTGCCACTTAAGCGGGCCAATAACAAGTCATTATCCCTATAAATGACTATAATTCCATATTCCCTTCTTAAAATGTTTTTCTTCTCTGTTGCAACAAATTAAGTAATGTGTTTTGACTATTTATCAAAATTTAAAGAAAAATATTGCTAAGAAAAAATATTCCCGGTCAAAAAGTGTTACTTGATGTCCTTTTTTAGAGAAGAAATATCCCTGATGAACTCGTTCATTTTTCTTTTTTTTTATCCGGTAAGCGTCAAAAGAAATAAACGTTAATATATTGTATAAAATACTGAAGTTCTGACAAAAATCTGTTTTCTATCGCAGCTTGTGATAGAAGGAGAGATACATACATAGGCAGTCCGTACAGTGGCGGCGAATATTGCTCGATTGCTCGAAATACTGGAGATGAGTTAAAAAAAAAAATTACATACTCATTCTTAAATTAACAGTCTATGGTTGATTATTTATTGGTTAAGCGTGACGTTGAGTCGATTTTTTCCAAATTTAAAAAAGATAAAGAAGAGTTTATCAAAAAGGTTATATTTATTTATTTATACTTTTACATTCTTTGTATTCTTTTTTTTATACAGAATAATGTTCCCTCACTGGGGTGTCCCGTGACGAGGGAAACATTTTACAAAATGTGAAACATGCCTAAGATTAGCTCTTTAACAAAGTTAACATAATAATAACAATAAAAAAAAAGTTTTCAATCCAATTAACCTAATTATACTTGACATAAAAAACAATAAGAAACTAAAATATTCATTAAAAAAATAATCAATTTTTATAGACCAATTAAAAAAAATTCGTTTACAGTGCACATATTTGACTTATTTGGCTTGATCTGTGGGCCACTCATCGATCCGTGCGCAGCCCACCTCCACTATCCATTTCTTAATAGCAATTTTATATTGTGATAACTTACTAATTATGGATAATAAATGAAGTAGATTGTACATATGTCTTTTGAAGTAAATTTTTAAACTCTACAAGACATTTTATTTACTAATGTCATCATCATTTCCTTTCCGAACATTATGGTGTCGAGGGCATTGCATTGGTACACCAATTGCAGCCCGTTTTGATCATCTTTGTTATACGAAGGTATGAAAAAGTCTAGTGTAAAACCACTATTTTAATATAACATTTCATGTCAAACATGTCCGGACTTAAACCCAAGACCTCTTGCGCGGTAGGCAAATGCGATTAAAATTACACCACGACGCCGACGCAACAAAGTATCAGACAACAGTAATCAATTTTAATTATATTAAAATAATTTTGAATTTCTTATCCTTATTAAGTTTTTAAAAATGATTTAATTTTACAATAAAGTATACAAATAGTAAAGCAAACATGTCAACAGAAGTCGATATGTGCTATTTATTAAATCTTCTAAGGGCAACTTCTGTTCTGATGTCCCAAAGTCCAGTACGTGTATATTAGTCGACTGACGAATAATGACATAACTTGAATTTCTTTGGGATAGATCTTCCCGGCTTTTCGTAGACCTTTTCTCGATTAAAACAGTGTGGAATGAAGATGAATTGGCATGGTTTAGCTCGAAGTCATTATTTTATTGGCCTTGTTTGTCTTTCCTACATAGTTTTATGTATTTTTGTTCAGTTTCTTGTATGCATGTTTCTTCATGTAACTGTTGTAATTGGCTTAGGGCATATACACTTTTTTATTTTTTTATTTCACGTTTTATATAACACTTTTTATATTAGCAAATAAACATTTATTGATTAAAAATATATTTATTTACTTATAAAATAAGTTTATGGTGTTGGTTGACCCGAAAGTTCTTTGTTTGGGATTTTTCGGTGACTATTATTTCCTTCAAAGATATAAAAAACATTCCATTTTAGAATTCCAAAGTTTCTAAATTGTTTGGGTTAAGACCACAAACAGTGTGCGGTATATCGCTGAAGTAATGTGTACTCGTACAATCAGAGTGTTTTGAATGGAATTCGGTTTGATAAAAAAGGCACGCTAGGTGAGTGCATTTCATTGGCTATGTAAATTTCATGAATTAGTTTTTGAAAAATCTCATTTACACAGTTAAATAAACAAAGGAGAATGTCAAATTTGAAGTGACAGTTTTGTCTTTGTTTGATGATTTTAATAAATATTCCGGTTTCTCCAAGTGAATTTTCTACCAATACGGAGAAGTTCCTTAAGAGGATATGCGGTGTCAGAGAAATTCGATGAATATGTTTGAACATAATTTTTTTTATCACTCTCTCGCAGATACCTCCCAGATATTGAGCAAAAAAGACAACTGCAAGTCAACTGATTATTCTTTGTTAAATTTGACAAAATCGAGGTATTGTTGTCCCATTTTCTGTTGCCCAAAACTGGACCGATTTTGTTTGGTTATTTTTTTAGAAAGATTATCAGAATGATAGTTCTCACGTAGCTTCCGTAAGATACTATTAATTTATTTTTATTTGGGAAAAAAAAACAGTTTTTACATTTATTGTTTACAGAAAATAAGAATATATATAAACGAAAATTATGAAAACAGTCAGTATAAATTTTTCACTGTGGCGTAAGCAAATGATTAAGTATATTATCGGTATCAAAATAAAAGCAATTTAAAAAATGTTTGGCACTTAGAAGTTTGAAATAAAATGAAAATTTAAATATTTATTTACAGTAATAAAAGTTAAGTAAATATAAATATTATAATAATAAAAATGCAGTTCCACTAAGAAATGTCAGTAGAAAAACTCAATTTATTAAATAGAAATATGATTAATTTAAATTTAAAGAATAAGAAAAGAAAATAAATTATAAAATAATAATGCAAAAGGTACAAAATATAATAATGAACATACGAGTAGATACATAATTACTGACATCGTATAACCAAACGGGTTTACTGTCTATAAGGAATCTTCTATATTTTATATAGGAGAGATGGAAAATGTCTGCGTGACTGGAGAGAACAGTACTATAGCATGACATGCACTAAAAAAAAGTCGTTTTTCCTTGAGTTAGTCCTAGGTACTGGCAAATTAAATGAAGTATGGAGTCTCGTTCTGTTGGGTTCAAGATATTATAAATAACTTGCAAGTAAAGGGCAGTCTACGATGTTGTTTACTAGTTTAATTAAACAGTTTATTTATCAAAAAGGTAAAACTGTAGCTAATAGTAAATATATATAATGTCTAAAAAAACTCTCTCTTACTGCTCAAGTACCATAATAAAGGGGAAAAAAACAGGAATACGTTTTTTTTTGTTAAAAAAATCATCCGTTGAAATTTATCAGCGTGTTTGGGCGGCGCGCGTTTATCTATTATATGTCTTCGAAAGGTGACGTACCGCAGTAGATTTCTATGATATTTAAAATTAAAATGAAATAAAAACTCACGTATTATCGTGGAAAAAAAATTGAACAAATTGAAGGTAATTGGTGAATCCGTGTAAATAGAATTCACTTTTTGCGATTTAAATAAATTTGTGATAGCGGACAAGTAAATTGTTTTCTCCAAAACTGACAATGTGAGCTAGTGGATTATAGAACCAACAATTTATTAAGATGTATCCGAACCAGAGAAATTCAATATGTAATAACACTGACTTACCTGGTGTTGAGCCTTCTTCCTTGGCGGCGATCAGCTCACGCTATCAGGGAAACTGATGGTCAGGAAAACTACATGCCCACAAGTGTTTGGAGTCTGGAGGCGGCACGGTGGACGATGATGAATGGCGATGGGTGATAAAATGTTTCCGGCGTTGTGCGAGTTTAAACGTTAAAAGTTATTACAATATTTGAATTTGTCCAAATGTTCATGGACAAAATACTGGATTTCACCCCGTCGGGGGTCATTAAGACTAACAATGTGAAATAATTCAGTTAGGTGAATCTCTTCTTAACAATAAAGGTTTCAGCTCTTTGACTTCACTAAAATCAACAGATGGAAGAATTGAAGAAATATGGATGCTCAAACATAGGCAAAATGGTGAATGTTACACAGTGTGTAAAGTGGCCACTTAAACCAGCCAATGACAGGTCATAAGCCCTGTAAATGCCTTGACTACCATATTCCCTTATTTAAGTTATTCTCCATCCCTGTTGTAATTTGTTCAAAGTTTTATTAACTTTCACGGCGAAATGGCGAAAAATACTTTTCAACAATTCTAAAAGCGCGCAAACATAACTCATTAAAAAAGCGAAGAGAGCGCGGGGAACAAGCAGTGTTGCCAACCAACAAAATGTCCCGGCAGGCGTGGCAACCTCACAAAACAAAAATTAGCCAGTGTCTACTTACTTAAGATTTTTCTAGCTAAAATACATCGAAACAAATTATCGGCTCAACCTGTAATGTTTATTTACCTTCTGTTAAAAGCGTAACAACATATACATTTTCTGTAGCACAAATTGTTTTATCAAATAATTTTTCACAAACCCTGAGCCGGAAGGCGCAAAAAAGTCCTAAATTGTTATTATAATGTTAAATTACGACGTTCAATGTTAGTTCCTAGAGTTTTTTGGACGTGAATCTGGTACGCCCCTGACTAGAACATTAAATTGAGAAGTGGTCAACGTCTTTTTGTCGGACGAATTCGATTCATTGATGTAAGTTATCAAGATTCGACGATTTACTGATTTCCGGTTTTTTGTACGATGTAAAAAAATGCTTTAAGGAAAATTCCTCCAAGATAAATGATTCTCGCGTAACCTTTTTTATGCATTTCGTTTTCATTTGAAAGATTTAATAAATATATAAAGAGTAGATTTTGAGAAGGGATTATGGATGTCTAGGCGTTTCAGTTCAGTTTAGATCAGTGCGAAAAACCGGCGTTTATTATTTGCGTAATATTATCATATTCTAAAACAGTGAAGGTAAAAAAAATATAAATAATGCAAAATTAGCATATAAGAATAAATATTGAGTACTGTCGAATCTCATTAGTTATAGTAAATACCTGTTTTAAGGAAGACAGCATTTAAAGAGAATATAAAATACAGCATGTTTTTACTGGAGACGTCTAAAAAAAATTAAAACAAAATTAAATAATACATTAAAAAAAAATATACATGGAACTAAAAAATTGGAGTTTGATGAGTTATCGACTTTTTCGTATAACAAACTGTGGTTTTAATACCAACTGCAGTGGTGTAATGATCAGTTATAGAGGTGCGAAGCACTGCAGATACAGTGGTCAAAATGTGGTCGGTACAAGTTTCTGCCTTACGATGTGTCACTTTTGTTGGTACATTAATTAATGGCATAAATCCATAGTGCACAAGAAGATTAGTGTATTCAATTCCAACAGATTTTCCGCTTAGAATATTTATGTTGATATCTCCGGCTAAGACTGTTTGCTTTGAATGTTCGTTTTCTTCTAGGATCTGCCCGAGAAATTGTAAAAAGGGTGCATTGTTTGCACAGCTGTGGCTCCATATGAAAAGATGTAATAATAATTGATGCTTGAAATATGTTCTAGATATTTTTTTTATTTTTTTATCTATGTCATAAGCGTGATTAATATGTATGATTTGGGTGGCATCTGTTTTTCTTGCGAGTATTTTTCCATTCTCAAACCAAACAAATTTATAATTTTTATCTTTCGTTGCTATTTTTGTCTTCCAGAAAAGTTCCTTGTTGTACTTAGTTTGTGCTTCATTTATAAAAATTTTGGTGCCATCTGCACTAATTTGTTTTATGATTTGTAGGTTGACTAGATTACGCTGATGTTTCCATGACTGATTTAACCTGTGAGCAACCCGATAAACTTGAACGACTTCAGAAAACATGAATAAGGTATATTTTTGGCCTTAGGAAATATGACCATATTTCTGATTATCTTGGGCAACTGAAAAGGCTTGAAATTAGACAGCGGAGAGACTATCACTCCCTCTCATTTTTGTTCAATGTACTTCATGGTCCCAACGCTCGTATATACCTGCGTGAAAAATTTCAACGCATATCAGTTTATGGTTAACCTCTTCGTTCTTATTCTCAAAGCACTCTCATAGTACCCATCCACAATTCCTCTTTTTTTTCTAACTCATATAGTGTCCATGCCGCTCGACTGAGGAATCACCTCTCGTCCACCATCAAAGATGTTACTACAGTATTTCTGTTTAATTCGCGTCTGAAGAAACATCTCTTTTCTCTTCCTTAATCTCTCCTCCTTTTCTCTTTCCTCTCTTTTCCTTTTTCCTATTGAGTAATGGTATTGTTTTGATGTAATTTATACACAAATATATTTATCTATATTTTTAAATATCTAAAGGTTTATTTAATCTTTATTATCTATTAAATATGTTTTTAACTTGAATTAAAAAAAAAAAAACCTTTATTTTATTGGTTTGTTGGAAGAAACTGCCATTTGGCAATAATCCTACTAATGCACAATTAACATTAATTACAAAAAGTTAAATAGATACATAAATAAAAGTAAAAATAAAATTTAAAGATTAGTTTTTGGATTCATTATCCGTTTTTGCTTTTTATCACTGTGAAACCTGATAATTATGTGACGAGGCTTATTGGCAATCGTTTTGAGAAGAATTGCCGTGTCTTCTGAATCTATTTGTATTCCAAAAGAGTTGATAATTCTTTTGGAGGTTTCCAGAGCAGTTTCATTGTTGAAAATTTTATTTTCCCTTGTTTAAACCATATTTTTAAACGCGTATTGTTCAGTCTTTGCGAGTTGAACTGCGAGCTGAATTATTCTTTCATCGCATTTTTTCACTTCTGTGATAACCTTTTCATACTTCTTCGGTTAATCTATAATTGAACGTAGTTATACTGAAAGCAGCTAGCCATAGACTAGTGAAACTGGGTTAATAGCACTTTTGTGGAAAAAGTGAATTATCAAATCTACACAACAGTTGGAATGTCTTTGAATTTGACAAATGATAAACAATAGATACGTTATTTCATTTAAATTATATATTGACAATTCTTGATGGAATTCCATTGTAATGATGTAATAACTTATATTTACATATAAGTTATTAATTTATAAAATACTTGGTACACTTCCACTTATTTATTTTGACCAATTAGCGCTTTCACAAACTCATGGGCTCAACCAGTCTGAAGATGCCCATCAGAAGGTGAAAGCGCTAATTGGTCAAAATAAATAAGTGAAAGTGTACCAAGTATTTTTTAAATTAATAACTTATATGTAAATATAAGTTATTACATCATTACAATAGATACGTTAGTTTTTTTATTACAAACAAGAATCTTATTATGTATTTGACTAGTTTTAAAGACTTTGTTCAGCATCGTAAATTTTTTTAATCCTGTAAGTCTGCAAATTGAGAAATGCCGTTTTTATGATCGACACTATTTTCAGAAGGTAATTATTACAGTTTTTTGTATGAAAGCGGTCTGGCTGTTGTTCGCAGAACATATAATAACCTTACTGCACCCGATGATACCAATATCTAATTTTTTCAAAATTGTGGACTAGCTGCTTTCTGCATAACAACGTTAAATTGTTTTTAAGTTAGTATTTATGAAAGTATTTATTTCCTCATATTTTCTATAAAAATTCTTTTTTTTTTTATGTCGATGAATTCTTTATCTATTTGGTCTTTTTAAGGTTCATCAAACTTTTTGTCTATGTACTCAAATAAGTTTTTGTTGTGTAAAAGTTTTTTTTCTGTAGTAGAAAATCTCGTCAACATTTTATAGGTTTCAATTGGTAGAAATACGATTGTAGTAATTTATTCTATAGTTTCTGGAATGCGAAGCAAGAATCAACGCAATTATCTATTTAACATATTACAACAGAGATTAAAAATATTTAAGAGAAGCCTTTATAGAAGTCTAAGCATCTACAGGGCTTATGCCCTGTCATTGGCTGGTTTAAGTGGCCACTTAACACAGTGTTTAACATTCACCATTCTGCACATATTTGAACATCTATATTCCTTCAATTCTTTCATTCGTTGATGTTTGTGAAGTTAAAGAGCTAAAACATTTATTTATGCAAGTGAGATTCATCTAATTAAATTATTTCACCTACATACTAGGCAACGCCTAAAAATATATTTTTTCTATTTCTATACTTCTTCATGAATTAGGCGGATTTATCAACAATATTTTGAGTTTGTCCAAACTTTTGTAGACAAGGACTGGATTCAACTCCCTGGGGAATTGTTAACATTAACACATTACAACAGAGATACAGAACATTTAAGAGAAAGTAATATAGAAGTCTGGGCATCTACAGGGCTTACGACCTGTCATGACCTGTCATAAGCCCTGTAGATGCCTAGACTTCTATTTTACCTTATTTTAAATGTTCTTTATATCTGTTGTAATATGTTCATGTTTACAGCTCCCCAGGAAGTTAAATCCAGTCCTTGTTTACGAAAATTTGGACAAACTCAAAATATTTATTTATTTATTTAGTTCTATGTAACATAGTCTAATATATATTTACAACACAATATTTACATCTATACTTATTCTAACATTATTTATCACTATTATACACTTAATATCCTAATTTATAATATTAACTGTTTCATATGTACATTTTCATTAATTACATTCACTATTTACACTATATACTGCCTAATATTTTTCACATAATATATACTTTTTACATTTAATTTTAATTATATTTACATTAATTTCATTTTTTATGCTTTCTGGCATGTCTTCAAATAGTTGTATTCCCTTGTACATAAGGCAGTTCTGGGACATTGCTTTTGATTTCTTTTCCAGTCTTATATTCTTAGATCAAGAATTTTTTTATTATTATTGCAAGAATCTATGCAAAAAAACATGTTTTGTTTTAATATGATTATTATGTAATATTTATGTAGCCTTTACGCCTGATATAAATATTCGAAAACAAAAATACAGGGGTTTTTGACGTGGTATATATTTACCGAAATTTACAGTTCATAAATAATTTTAGGGATAGAACGTTAATGAGAATTCTTTTTTTACACTATTTCCGCCAGACTTGAAGTATTTCTGAGCACCGATAACCGACTTAGAAAATTGTTTGTGACATTTTGTTATTTTCCCATCAACAACCATTGATATTTCCCAAGACCCTTTGTAATCACAATCTTCAGAAATAAATTAGCTAAAATAAATTTCCTTGGCCTCCGATACGGTATTAATATTTAACCACGTTACGAGTATTTCTTTCTTGTAAAGTACGCATTTTCTATGTATAACATACTTGCGTGGGAAAGCTTGCCACCTGTTTGTAAATTGATTTCCAGTTTTCATGGTGCTTGATCATGATTAGTATTTTTATTTTATAATTGATTCGTTTTTAGGAATACAAAAACGGTAATGGAAATAACCGACCTTAAGAGCTTGCTTATGCGATAAATTAAAAATTGTGAATGAATATGTTTATTTAGGTTTAACTATTGATAACTTTTTTAAGTGGAATATTCATGTTATGAAAACGTGCAAACGGCTAAGATCTGTAGTTAGTCAACTAAACAAATTAAAGTTTTTAGTTCCTCTCTCCACACTTAGATTAGTTTATTTGTCTCTGGGAGAATCTATAATAAGATACGGGATCACTGCTTGGGGACATTCTTGTGCAACAAACATTAAATATGTACAAAATGTATTTAAAATGCACTTGTCAAATTGATTGCACCCAATTATGTTTACAATCAGAGGAATAATACCCCATTTATGTATGATAAATTAAATGTTTTACCAGTTAAGGGTATTTTATGGAGCAAAATTATTATCCAACAGATGTTCAGCTCGATATATAAAAATAAATTAGAACACAGCTATCTTACAAGATTTACATCTGTTGATGGCCTAGTAGTACCAAAATTTAAAAATAAATATGGACAACGTACGTTGGATTATATTGTTCCAAAAGTATTTAATTTGTTGCCACTTGACATGAAAACATGTCATAGTAAAAATAAAATTATGTTTCTATTACGTAAGTGGTTAGTAGATAAAAAGTTCCTATATTGATTTATTATTTATGTAATATTTATGTAATACATTTTTTAATTTTTTTTTATATTTGTTATTAATTATTATTTTTTTACATTTATGTATATATTTTTTTTTTATCCCTCATTGAATACATTTTTGTTATTTTCTTGGGTTAACCTTTTCTTTTCTTTTATTACTTTCTTACTTTCATATTTCACTTACATTTTTTAGATCTTAGTTTTAATATGTACTTTTAATTTTCTTACTATTTTTTTTTTCTGTAGATATAAATTGAAATTCTCGATTTACTTTACTTTGTTTAATTTATTTTTTTATCTTGTTTTGATTACATTTACGAGCACACACTATTTATATATGTGTCTATTTTTTAATTTTTTTTTCTTATATTTAAAATATATTTAAGTAAATTACTATTCTTTAATTTCAATTGTATTATTTTACTCTATTTTCTTACTTAAAAAAAATAAATATATCTTAACACTATTTTTATGTTTATTATTTTATACGTATACAGTATTATGTCTGTACTCTTCTTATTTGATTATTAATTAAAACTAATGTCTGAGCACCCGATGACAAACTATTATTGAATAGTTTATCGGGACAAAATAGATCTTAATATATTTTGTTTTCTTTATAATGTATTAATATGGTAATAATATGTATATTTTATTGAATAAAGACTCTATAAAAAAAAATAATTAAAAAAAACATTTAAACGATGAATTATAACACAAAACCCGCAAGAAAGATAAATATGTCGATCATCTAGTTCCATGATTTGCTTATTAATATTGAAAACATTAACTTTGTGGTCAAACATTTCACTTAATGTTATTAAATATTAAAATACAACCACTTACCGACTTTTCTATGTCTACTGGTTGCGAGACGTACCAGTATGAGCAAGAAAACATATTGGCACATTGAAATAATTTTTTAGAACTTTTAAAATTTAAAAAAATAAAATATAGAAAAAAAACAAAAGCTTGTTAACTTCTGCAGGGAAGAAACGAGGAGGGGGAGGAGGGAAGTCTGAACCGCACAGCCGCGGTCCCCTTGCTTCTCTCCTGCAGAAGTAATCAACCATTTTTTTTTCAATATTTTATTTTTTAAGATTTTAGTCGTTCTAAAAAAATATTTTAATGTGCCAATATGTCTTCTTTCTCATACTGATCATCGTGGTTTTGGATGTGACAGAGTTAAAAAAACATCCTGTATATATTTTCAGAAATTAGCTTACATGAATGTTTTCAAAAACAATTTGTCTACAAGATTCAAGACTGTTATAATCCAGCATCTGCTAAAAATAATGATGGATACAAAAATCGATAATTTTTATTTTTTTAATAATAAAAGTATCGTAAAAAATCACTTTTAAACTCTCTCAATTTTAAGGGTGTGTTTTGATCCAGAAGAATCCTTAATTACATATAAAAGTATTTTACTTGATATATCTACATCACTTTATAAATAAGACTTTAATGTGAAATTTGCTTCAAAAATAATACTAAGATCTTTAATTTGGTAATTGCGTGGTAAAACTACATTATTTATGTTGTAAAGAAATAGAGATGTTTCTTTGGAGCAAATATAAGAGATAACGTGTGGCGGTTCATTCTCTCTGCCTAGCCCTACGGGGAAATAGCTTAATGGTTGAAGCAGTAGTAGAAGTAATTATTTTCTATCATACGGTTGTGGAATTCAGAAAAATTATTTATTTATTAAATTTATTTATTTCTTTATTTACACACTTTATCAAAATACAATTCCATGTTCACTTATTGATAATATTGTACCGAAATTTATATATAAATATGGACTGTGTACGTTGGATTATTTGTTTATTTTTAAGCTTACAATAGAGCACACATAAACACATTCATATGTGTAATAGTGAAAATGAACATCTATTTCACATGCAAATTGTTTAAAATATATGTATTTATTTTTATTTATTTATGTATTTTACAGTTTTAAAATGTACAGAGTTTCTTTGTTACAGGTCCCGACTAGCTAGGAAATTCCTGTGTTCAGGAAGGACCTCATCTTTTGCATGTGTTTTTTTTATTTCATTAAATGATGCTTAATAAATTCAAAGAATAATAATAACATTACAAAAAATCAACATAAATATAAATTAGAAAACATGCAGGTAATAATAATAAAAATTAAATCATAAAACAAATTAGAAAATATGCCATGAAGTAAAGAAATGAGACATAATTATTATAAATTAGAAAACATACCGATAATTATAAATATTGAAGCATAAATACACATTATAAAATATAACTTTAGTAATAAATAAATTAAACAAAAACATAAATTGGAAAAAATACCGATAATAATAATAATAATAAAAATTGAAGCATAAATATAAATTTGAAGATATATCGTCAATAATTAAAAATTAAAGAACAAAAATAAATTACAGAATAAACCATTTATAATTAGAAAATTAAAGATACGTGTAAATACTAGTATTAATAAGAAAAATAAAACATATGTAAATGAATAAACATAAAAAGTAAAAATTAAATATATACAAAAACAATGAGGAGATATTTAGCAATTAAAAACAACATAATTTTTATATCTAATATATCTTAACTGTCTGTATAAATTTAGATTTTTTATTTCTTTATAAATGTTTTTCAATAATTTGTTTTCCTACCTTATATTTTTATTAAATCGGACATTTTTTTTTGTACTAAATTTAATTTTGCGACTTTGCCTTTTTTCTAAATGAAAAACTGATTTTTGCTTTTCTTCTTGTATTATGATCATGTTCATGTTGGCTTTGATCAATTTGTTTCCAAAATTTTGTGTTTTTCTTTAATGAACAATATTATACGTAAGATGAAATATTCTTTGCTTATATTATTTTGTTTCTTAAATATTTAATATGATGTCAATTGACTTGAAAATATGTCTCAAAAAAATAAAATTATGTTTTATTACGAAGACTGTTTCAATACTGATTTATTATTTATGTAAAACTTTCATTTCAGAGACTCAGTATTTTTATCTCTCGTAAAATACATTTTACACAACCTTTTCGTTTCCTTCGTTCTTATTTTATTTTCATTTTTTAGATCTTAATTTTAATACTTTTGAATTTAAATTGTTGTTTTGTAGAAATATATATACATTTTTTATTTATTATCTTTTATTTTTATCCCACCCACTATATTTTTTTTTCTTAAGTTTCACATATATTTAAGTTTTCATTTTTAATCTTATTGTTTTTTTTTTCTGTCATTTCTACTTTTTAAAAAATGTTTTAAACCCAGTTCATCGTAAAAAAAATTTTTTTTTCCAAGCATCAACAACCAAAATTTCCAAATCAACAACTTTAACAAATCCGCAAGTCAATAATTATCAAATAAAATTTTTGGAATTTATAAAACCTGAAGTTTTTTATAGACTTTTGAAAAAAGATTCTTTTACTAAAGTTATGAATAAATCTATTTTTTTTTAAATTTGTCGTTACTTATTTCTGCCAGGAACCCAACGAAAAAAATACACTTAGTACAATAATTGTCGTTTACATATTCTTCTACTCGTATAACTAAAATATTTATTTACATATTTGGATAGTGATAAAATAATAAAATATTTCATAAAATATTTATGCCGAGGTACGAATACAAGTGTGAGCTGCCTTTGAAAATAATCTCGGTACTTCCGCATTTCGAGAAAACGATGCAAAGAAATTCCGTTTCCAAATCATTTAATATTCCTTCATCTTTTTAAATTCTCAAGTGTCTAAAGCAGTATCATTTCTTCGAAAAGGCGCTAGCGATATATTTTGTCAATATATAATTTTTACATCCTACATATGCCTGTCGGAGCTGTGTTTGATAGCGCGGTAGTCATGCAAAACCACGCACAAAACAAAAAACAAAATACACACAACAGTTAACATATAAAAAATAATTCAAATTCGTAGACAATTACTGTATTTTAACAGGAATTAAATAAATAATTTTATTTAAAAAAAGATAAAGTATTAAAAAAAAACTTAAATACCCATTTTATTTAGTTTTATGTTAAACAAAAAGTAAGAAAATTAAAAATAATATTTACAACACAATCATGTTGACAAATGCCAGGCCTGCCAACGCAGAAATGCAACACGTTTTGTGACCGTTTTAATTTAAATAGAACATCGTCACAGATTCGACGTCACAATTTTCAAGGCCAAACATGTCGCTTTTTGTTAACATTCCTCCACAAAATCAAATCCATTTCTTATATTTTTATCGGTTTTCATAGTGTGTGATATTTCCCTATCAAGGGAGCCTGTTTTTTTCTAGATTGGTACACATACTTGTATGGTAAATATACAAACTCTTTAAAATAAGGCAATGAGGATTGTACTTAAAAAAATATATATTCTAATGTAGAAAATATGCACAAAGAAATTGCCTTGCTCACAGTAAAGCAACAAATTAAATTTATTCTGGCAATTTTTATACAGAAAATAATTAAGGGGATGAATAAAATAAAAACAATAATAAAATTTAACCAACAATGTCATACATATGAAACAATGGGTAACAAAAAGATAAGATTACCAATGAGGAAAAAAACAGAATCTCAAAACTCATTGTACGAGGGATTGAAGCTGTACAATGAGTTACCTGAAGAAATAAAGGAAATATAAAAAATTGAAATATTTAAAATTAATTTGAAAAAATATGTAATTGAGAGATTTTGATAAAAAAATTGTAATATTATCAAAAGTTTTTATTAGTTCTTAAGATGTTATGAACTAACTGAATAAAGCATAAATAATAAATAAAAAATACTTTATGTATAATTAATCTGCCGTTTTGGATGGGTAGTTGGTTTTTGATAGACACACAGTAAGACGCGTTTTGGTGAGATCGACGAGTTTTCAAAATTATTCTTGAACGAAAATGACGAACTCGCTCACGTCATGCGGCTTCAACTGGACCGCATCCAGCCACCACATTCACCGGATTCGGTTAAAGATGGAGAGGGCTATGAAAAGACGACGTTTTGGGATCATAGATAATATAAAAACCGAAAAGCTGACGTAACTAAAGGCCACACCAAAAAGTGCGTTTCAGAAATGCATCGAGGATTGTAAAAAACGCTGACACAAGTGTAAAAGTAGATATTATACCAGATGGTGATTTATTTGAAGGAAACAATACTTATATAAAGGAATAAATTAAGAATTTTTTAAATATACACTAATTATATATATTGTTTTTAAATAATATTAAACGTTTATAAGTATATTTTATCATCATCATTCTGCATTGGTATACCAATCGCAACGTATCTTGTTTATTTTTTATTTATATTTTTTTAAATAAAGGTAAGACTGATCGGTCTCACGGCTTAGGTACCGGTCCAGGTACTATATAATTTTTAGTCATATATAAATCAAACCCAAGACCTCTTGCATGGAAGCAAACGCACTGACCACTACATCGCGAAGCCAATGAGGCGAACGAGGCTAATGTTTTGGTACACCAAAAACAGTATACATGAAGGTTAGCTCATTAATCTTATGTTTAAAGACATGAGTGAAGGTGTAATGTGACAAAAACAAAAATAACAGATATCTGGGGTTAATGCTTTAAACACCAATACAAATATTGAAAATATTATTTTGTTTATTTAACTTAGTACTTTGGCGGACTTATTGTCTCAAGCAATGTCTTTCAGCCAACCAAAAAACACAGTGGTCAAAAGAAGAATTGGTCAAGAATTTGTACTTAAAAACGAAAATATATATCAAAAGATACATACATAAAATAAAACTAATGTATAAAAAGTAAAAGCTGTTTTTTTTATGGGGAGATAAGGCTTGCTTATATTAACCTAAATAAAAGAACATTTCGTTATGCATATTAAAGAATAAGGAACGTGGAATCAGGTAATGAGTTTGGAAGGAGAGAAAAAGAGGAACCAAGGAAAGAAAAGAGATAAAATATATTTTAAAAAAAAACAATAAAATTGAAAGTGAGGCTGAAATTCGAAAAAGTAGCTCATGTTGAAGCGTTAAACACCTTGAACAAAAATAGAAAAGCTGAAAAATGATGTGTTATGTCGAGGAATAGAAATTGTTCTCTGTTGAGAAGAGCAAAGTGAAATATTATGATCAGAAAGGTAAATTAAATTCTACTCCAGATATTTTGAAAAATATTATAAAGATGGGAGAGAGATTGAAAGTTTATGCGTTTATAAAAATGAAGCCACTTGAGTTAGGAGCAAAAGGGTGATACATGGTCATACTTTTTGAGATTGAAAATGAAGCAGATGCTTTGATTCTGCAAATGCTTCAATCGATCTGTGAGTTACGTATTGGCGTCAAGAAAACAAATATAAGCATAGCACAGAGAAGACGATATAATAGATCGGGACAGATTTTTTCGGTTGCGAAGTTTGAAGTCGTTTCAGTGAATGGAGGGTGTGATAATTTTTTTTCCAACCTCGGTAATCAGTTCTTGCCAGATCAAAGTGTTGAATATTATATCGAATATAAATATAGAATATTTAAAAAAAGTCTTTAAATGCTCTTCTTGATGCTTGGCAATCGCGATGGGAATCTTCCCCTTCCGGGAGGGTTACTTTTCTTTTTTTCCTTTAATCTGTTTGCGCTTAAAATCTTTTTGGGTTATCTCCGATCACCGAACTTCGCAGTTTTTATCAGGTCATAATTAATTTAAAAAAAAAAAATTTGATTTTAATATTGTTGACTCCCCTTCATGCTGCTGCGTATATTCTAAGCAATCTTCTGAACACATCCTGTGGTCTTGTCCTTTTCCCCCTCTCAACGATTATCGAATGGAGCGTCTCGCTACTATTCATGGCCCTGTTATAGCTTCTGTTGGATACACAGATTTAGTGACTTTCAAGGCTTTTAAAAAGTTTTGTAATCATTTCAGCAAATTGATCATGTCCAATCAATTGATTCCCAGTCAGTGAAAAATTTACTTCCCCCTTTCCTTAATCTAATGAAGAACATATTGTGTACTTCTTGATTAATTTCTTTCAGCACAAAGATGCTAAGGCTACCAGATTAAGAAGAGTTTTTTTGGGCAGTTTTTTTTATTAAACAACGAGCAAACTTTCCGTGTATGTGGGCACTGCCAAGGAGACTTATGTCCTCAGATGCGGTGTGCGGTATTTGGTGAGCAAGCTGTTGAATGATGTTTTGATGGTTAAGTTGGTTTTATATTAAAGGGTTGTATATTTAATCTTCATCTACGTAAAAAAGTTCATCTTTAATCATTTGTACATCTTCATTTATTCATGTTTCCATTTTAGTTTAAAAACTGATTTTTATATGAATATTTCATGTCAACCAGGTGAGAATCGAATGCGAGACAACTTACATTAGAGATAAACGCACTGACAGGTAATAACTAGTGATATTTTAAATAAGTTTTGATCTTACATTTTATCAAATAAAATGGCGCTGAACTAAAAACTTACTATAATTAAGTTTTTCATACAAAATATGCAGGTCTTTTTAACCTCGATGCAATTAAAAAGTTAAAAATACAAATTTCAACATGCCACAGGACTGAAAATTTCCAACTACCTTTTGTCTGTCTCGGAAGACAAAACTTTTTAAGTAAATATATTTTATTATTTATGATGAGTACAAGTTTTGTTAATTTTCTTAAACAAGTATTTGAATAATGTTTTCTATGGAGCTTCTCAGAAAGCGAGTCAATATTAAAATTAACAACATACGAATGTGGCTCTCAAATATCTTTCCAGAGAATTGTGAGTCTTTTGTGAATAAGAAATTTGGTAAGTTTATAATGTTGTGACATGAATATTAATTTTTTTCTCTTGAAATTTTAAACAGGGTCAATAAACGGAAAAGTATATGTAAAAATAATATAAGAAGGAATACCTGAATAAAAAATCGATGTAATTTTAAAACCTAAAAAAGTTGTCCCATCTTTTTAGTACGACTAAATTCTTAAAGGTAATTACAGAATTAACATTTTATGTCAACATATAAAGTAAACATTTAGGGAAGGGAATACGAAAGTCTAGACATTTACAGGGCTTATGACTTGTTATTGGCTGGTTTAAGAAGTCACTTTACATATGGTGTAATATTGACAATTCTGCTAATGTTTGAACATCTATATTCCTACAATTCTTCCATCTGTTGATTTTTAATAAAGTAAAAAAGAGCCGAAACCTTTATTAATGACACTATTATTAATACTACTTTCGACTCAATACACAGTAACATAAAGCCCGCTTTCATTAGAGACATCCATCAGTACAGTACTCGATCAAAAAATAATATTTATATTGGATCTGTGAAGTCTACGAAGTTTGGTACTAGATTTTTACAATACATAGGTTTCGAGGAATTTAATAAATTGCCACAAAAATTTAAAGTACCAATTTCAAAATATAGAAACATGACGTGCGAATTGAAGAATTATTTTTTCCAGAAGTACTTTGAATAAATAATGTTAGTTTATCCAGAGAATCTTGAACATCTTGAGCGCATCTAGCGCATCTTGAACATATAACTTTTAATGTTTACCGTTTTTGCTTGTATATGTAATTTTTAATACTATTGAAATGTTATTTGTGTTTTTTTATACTTTTTTAGTTTGTAAACGTAATTTTAATACGTTTTTGATATTTTTTTAACCTGTATTGGGTGTGCGCATATTTTGTTAATTAAGATTTTTATTTTTATTTTGTACTAGTTCAGTTTGAATATATATGTACATACATGTAATTTTTAAACTTTTTATATTTTTTAAATTTTTCTTTCCCAGATTGTATAATGTATGCATCATTTTGAATTTATTTCCATGCCTAGTATTATGTTTATTTTGTTATTTTTAAATATTTTTCATACCCTTTGTAATTTGTAATATATCATAATTTTTATTCTGCTTTTGTAAATAATGTTATAGTTTAAAATGTAAAAACTTCTTTAAATAAATATTGTTATCTGAATGTCCCTAAATGAGTTTTTTTTTTAAAACTCCTTGGGAATATTATAAAAAAATATGTTTAATATGTTTTCAATTTAATAAAAAAAAAATGCTGCTGAAATTCAGACGATTTAAACAATAAATTATTTAATAAATAAATAAATCAACAATATTTTTATTTTGTCAAAATTTTTGTAAACGAGAACTGGATTAAACCTTCTAGGCAGCTGCTAATAATTATTTAAAACTTCAAGTACAAAAAATAAGTACTTTGGCGGTTTTATTGTTAAAAGCAATATCTTCCAACCAACCAAAAAACAGATTGGTCAAAAAAGAGAAAACATAAATATGTCTCAAAAAATACATACATAAAAAACCAAATTAATAAAAAAAACTACTGTTTTTCAATCGGGAGATAAGATTTGCACATATTACCTTTAAATATGATAGTGACAGATCATAAACTCCGTAGATGCCTAGACTTCTATATTTCCTTTTCTAAAATGTTCTCTTTCTATGTTGTAATATGTAAATAAATAAATAAATGTGAGACTTGGTATTCAGCACAGAAGCAAACCATTTCACAGTTTCTCTGAAAGAGTAGGCAGAGAGGATAGAACATACCACTTCTTATACCTGTTCCTACAGAAATACGGGGCAATGGTTTACATATAGACCTCACTATCTCTGTATTTATCCATCTTCTCGTGATCGTACAGTGCGTTCGAATGTTTGATAATGACGTAAAAGTACCTGTCAGAGAACCAATATACAATTTTTGCTTGTGTACGTACGCATATTCAAACAATTAAAATAAAAACTTTTTTCCATGCACAGATAAGAAAAGTTTATTAAAAAATTGAATTTCTCGTATTGTACGCCGATAATTCCTACTTTTGATGTCTTCCTTCCAGAATACTTTTATAAATACACCTTACTTATATCTGACAAAGCAAAATAACGATACAGTGAACAATTATATGAAGGTACCTTTTTAGTTTTAAATCACCCGTCGATGCGAGGACTGCTATCCAGAAACGGTAGTAGTATTAATGTAAGATAATTAAATTTTGTAACAATAATAACAAAGTTTTATTTAATAATAATTTGTAATGAAGTGTAACAAAGTGAATGCCTATTCAATTAATAAGCAAAAAATACTTAAATACATTAAAATAAAATAAAATCACTTTGTTTTTATGTACCACTTATATTTTGTAAAATTTGACAACCAACTAGTTTCGGCAATACTATGCCTTCTTCAGGGTTAATTACAAACTAACATAACATATATAAAAAAAAATACAGTGAAGGTAGAGTGGGCGTGGCTACGGGGGTAGAGGAGAGAGGGGGTTTGTTTCTTAAATATATCGATGTCAAAATTGAATTTTCAAATTAAACTAAACACAATAAAAGCAATTGCTATTAATAATGGTTACGATTCAAATATAAAAGATAACATTTTAAACAAAAAACAAAATATTCAAAATCAATTCCTGATTTCAAACAAAAGGGATTTAAATATTAATAGACGGTGGAGAAAATTTGGTTGAAGAAAAGTGATTTTATTTTATTTTAATGTATTAAATTGCATTTTATTTTTATCAAACAAAGAAAACATAGATAAACTAACTGTATTACAAAATAAAGCCTTTAGAATCATTTTGAAAAAAAACAGATATACGAGGGTAAAGTCGATGGTAAATGAAATGAAATTATTAACATATAAACAAAGAATATTTTACAATACAATGATATTTGTTCATAAAATTATAAACTCTAATAAAAAAACAGAATTTTGGAAAAAAATTGATCGGGACCAGCATGAACACGATCACAATACTAGAGAAAAGAACAAAATTAGACTTCCATTTAGGAAAAAGGCAAAGTCACAAAACTCAATTTTATTTAAAGCAATTAAAAAGTATTACGAAATGGAAAAAAATATTTATGAAGAAAAAAACATATCAAAATTTAAAATAATGGTCAAGACATATGTGATAAACAATTTATAAATTAAATATATTTGCAATGTTATTATTAGAACACACATAACAATATGTATGATATGTGTGCCCTACTTTAAGATTTAAATAAAAAAAATAAAAAAAAATAATAATGGTCCACAAAATAAGTGCTTCAAACATAAAAAATAACAAATACTTTATTTATTAGCCCACACCTTCTACCCATTAAACATGTAAAAAACGCTAGTTGATTCGAAGATAAATCAATCACCGAGTATTTTTTTGAAAAGTCCTTTTTATGCCAAAGCCAATGAAAAACGTTGAGCTTTTATTTTTCGCAAGTAAAACAATATTGACGCTGCCCACAACAAAAGGGTCCCCACAAACATGTCGGGACTTCCTCTTTTGACTGCATTACCCATTTTGCCAAAGCCCGCCAAAACCACAACCGTAACACGTTCAAAATACAAACATGACGTTTGTTACCTTCACCGACAAAGCGCCGATGAAAAACTAATGGAAGGGATTTTTCATCCAGAAAGCGTTTCAAACCTCAAAAATTCACAAAGAGATTGACGTGGATATTGGGGGTGTATTTGGTATTGTCAATTTCAATAGATTTGTACTTTTAAAATCATTAACTACTAGTCTCCTTAGGAATCTAATGAGACTTAAAAATATTTATAATTACTATTTTATTTGAATTTAACTTTAAAAAAAATAAAAAACCTCTCTCCCGCCAAAATGGTTGATAAAATAATAATGCTCATTTCTTTTATAAAATTGCCATAAAAAAGAAGAAGATTTCACACAAGAAAAAAGTCAGTAAGTAGTAAGAAAATGAAAAGACTTTATTAAAGAATTATCTTCCAACCTAAGCAAAAAAATCTGTCTTAATCTTATTTTGATATCTTATAAGACTGGCCGGTATTGGACCTAATTCATCAATAGTTTATAGCGTTTGCAGAACCAAAGCATCTGTTTTATTTTTAATCTAAAAATGAATGACAATGTATCTTCATTTGGCTTCGTTTTAGTTAAAATAAAGTAAAATAACACTCTTCACAACTCTTGTGTACAAAAATATCTTGCGGATTATTTCATTTACCCTTTTGATCATGGTCTTTTATTTCGTTCTTCTAAGGAGAGAACAATTCCACTCTTCAACAAAGCACATTATTTTTCGGCAATTATTTTTTTGTTCAAGATCAAAGAATGAATAAACGCCTATAAGAAACGCCCGATACAGTTTAATGCATTTTAGAACCCTAACCTGCAGTCATTTTTTTTCTATAAATTTTATATTTGAAGCACTAACTTTGTGGTTATACATTACAATAAAATAAATAAAACAACTTTGTTTTTAACCTAAATTATTATTCAAATAAAACTTTGTATTTAGTGTTACACAATTTTCATTCTTTTACAAGAACGCTACTACAGTTTCGGGAAAGCAATTTTCCCACGGACGGGTGATTTAAAACTAATATAGTAAACACAGAATATTGATCACAATGTCATAGAATCTAAACAAAAATAAACAAATTAACCTGTGAACTTAGAGCTGGGGGTTTTTTTCCATTTATCTAAGGTGTTAGCATATAAATGGATAGTTATCGAAAGCACAGATATAAAAACATGATCAATGAGGGAAAGGAAGTTAAGTAAAATTTATTTTCCATTGATTTACTCAATGTTTTCCTTCTGACTGGTCTGCGTTTTGGATTGCTGGAATATAATATTTTTAGCAATTAGTACGCCGAAGTACACATTTATTTGCAATTGAAGATTTAAATAATTAAATAAAGCGTGAGATAAATTAAATTATATTCCTTAATTGGTAATCAAGATACGCTTCATTTAGTGAACCAATGCAATGCTTCATGAATCATCAGGATCGCGTAAATATAATCGTGATTGGTAGTGACAAAGAGTTGCATAAAAAAGAATATTCAATAACTATTTAATGTGATCAAAGACTAACTTTAAATAAAATTAACCAGAATTTCAGTATATTTAAATGAAATGTAATCATGTCTCGTTGAAATTTAAGTCTCCGTATTTGTAAACGGAATCGTTAATGAAATTAAAGTTTGGTTGAGGGGGTACTGAGCTTACTGTGCAGTATAGCAGTTTGAGAACGAAAGTTCTTGTTTCGTTTATTTGAAATGTTTTGTAACTCCTGGTTTTGTTGCAAATTAGTTTAGAGCTGAGTATATTTTGTCCTTTTATTCTTTCAAATCTAAAGTAAAGAAAACGTGTATAGGTGTAACGATCTTTTCATCTGGATTTCAGACCAAAATACATTAAATGTAATGTATAAAAAAATTACAAAGGCCCTGCGAGATGCTGAAATAGGAATTAAAATAAATGACAAATCAATCAATAATATACCATACGCAGATGGTATTGCCATTAAAACTTATACCACTGATTATTTACAGCAACTTGTGGACAAGGTAAATAATGCAGGAAGGAAATTAGGACTCAAAATGAACGCTCCTAAAACCAAAGTTATGATGGCCAGCAAACGGACAGGTCTAAATATCCGTCTCTCTATAGATGGTAGAGGGAAATATCAGGTTACCTGTTTTAAATGTGTAGGATGCTTAGTAAATAACGAGAGGAACTCGGATTTAGAAATAAAGACCAGAATTGAAATTGCGAGATCAACTTTCAATAAAATTCAGAAACTCTCGTGCAACTGAGATCTGAGACTAAGCAGAATATGAAAAGCAATAAAAGCTTATAACTTGCCAATGTTGCAGGTATTGATGAAGTGGAGGGTTGGATCCTCAAAGTCTCAACGACGAAAAAAAAAATAGGTTTTCAAAATTGGTTGTGCAGAAAAATGCTTTCATGGACTGATCAAATTTTCAATGGACCGGTTTTAATCATAATGACCAAAGGAAAAAAGTTACTGATCAACATCGAAAGAAAAAAAGCTTCATACTTTGGTCACGTAAGTTTGGATTTAGTCTTAGTGAAGGTACCATTGCAGGAGACTGCTGCGAGACTGAGAGACGGCTATTCAGCGTGCTGTCCATTATCATTTATTATTTTTTGTATTCCTTCTATGCTTTTACTTTCCATTATGTTGTATATCAACTCAACACAGGGTTTTTGGCCTTATATGTATTTTTCAATAGCATAGACATATTTAACTGCAGTAAACTCACTTTTAAAACAAGAATTAAAAAACTATATATTATATTTCGTTATAAAAAAAAAATACATTTTAACATTATCAATTTAAGATGTTTCAATTCACTCATATTAAATACACACTCGCCCTGTCCATAAATCCACCCTCACACCCATATACACTCACACACATATTCACTCACCTACCGAAACCACACTCCGCTCACACACGCATCCTCACATAAAAAACTCGCACACATGCACTTCTGTGAATTAATATCTAACTGAACTGGATTTTTATAATTGTATTTATTTGGAAAACTATTTATGGAGAAAATTTGGCTTTATTTTATGTTTTTTTTAAAGTTGTGCATATTTTTTTGTATTGCTATTATTTTTCTGAATAAACAATATAAAAAAAAAATAGAAATAGAATTGGGAATACGTTATTATTTTTTGTAATATATGTCTTTGAAAAAAAATAATATAAAAAAAAATCTGCGATGAGAAATATGCCCTTTTCAAAATTATTATGGAAGAAAAAATAGAGGGCAAGCAGGGTTGGGATGAAAAAGAGCATTATGGCTCAGAAATTATAGAGAGTGGTTCGGTGTGCTGGATGCAGCAGCGCTGATTGAACTGGTCCAGGATCGTGATCAATTCAGAATGTAGGTCGCCAACCTCTGGAAGAAGAAGCAAAATAAAAAGAATTAGTTTATTGAATAAATAAATATTTGATATTTATCTAAATATTTATTAAAAAAAACTATTGCAATCATCATTCACTATTCATCAATTAATAACTAACTAAATATTATTTTAGTGCAAGAATACGTTATCTTGTAAATAAAAATATATTATTTCTGGTCAAGCTTATTAGGCATTGAACTTGAGACCTCTTTCATGATAGGCAAATGCAATGATCATTAGATCACTAGGTGGACAAAAACGTGTGTAAAAGTGTCACAGAAGTATTATTAAATTGAGTATTAAGTATTCCACATCAAAAATATTGAATCAGTTCAATATCAATTTTTAAAAAAGATAGGCCGGAAATAAAGCTTATTTAGAGACCAATATACATATAACGAGTTAGAAACTAGCTTAAATATATCTTCTCTTAAATACTGTCGAAATAAATCCGACCTTTTAGTCCGATTTAAAATTCTCAACTCACTCTTTGATGCGCCTGAGCTACTGAGATCAATAAAATTAAATATCCCAACTAGAAACCTCAGACAAAACTTACTCTTTCATAACGATAACCATAGAATTAACCATGGTTTTTATTTCCCTATCCCCAAAATTCTTAGGTCTGCCAACAAACATACCAGTCTTGATTTTTTTATAACAAGTTGTCTTCTTTCATACGATCACTGAATCAAATTCAATTATAAACACCTCTCTCTCGCTTCCACTCCCACTAAGTCTACTATATAACATTGTGTCTTTCTATTTTCCTTTATAATAATTTTCTACGCATAAATATGTCCTTTAAAATTCCCATGGGGCGTATATATATAAAGAAAAATATATGTCTGCCCATTTAAATATAAAAATCACGAATCATGTACAATTTCATTTTACATTCAAAAATAAAAAAGGTTATTAAAAAAAAAAAATAGCAAATATTATGAAATAGCATAAGTTTGTTAAATTAAAATTATTTAAGAATAAAAACAAGCTTTCTGATTTTCGTTGACCAACCATGGCTTAACTCGCTCGTAAAGTTGAAGTAGATTGACTTGCTATATTGGATGCTTTTTAAGATTTTACAAACGACAACTAGATCTCACTATTAATATATTTTCATAAAATTTGACATTAACAAATGTTAAAACAGTGACAGCTTAGAAATCGTGAGCCTTTAAAAAATGCATGAAGATTTATAGGGTTTAGAAAAGTTTTCGTTGCATGATTTTTTTAAAACTTTTAGTAAAAAAGCACCATAAAAAAATACCGTTTACAATTGATTTGAAGAATTTAATAGTGGTCGTTCTTCGTTCAAACTTTGGAAAAGCTGTTGTTGTTCCCAAAAACATCGATACTGTGCATACCATGATTGAAAAGGATCGGAATGTGACGTCCCGTTAGCACCTTTAGGAATATCTAAGACTGCAATATATTATTTGCATGAACTTTTAGCTGTAAACACGATCAGATCCCGATGGGTTTCTCATAACTTCACCGAAGCTCATGAAAAGCTGGTGTCGATAGGTGTAGCAAAATGCTCGAAAAATTCTGCCGAGAAACTGTCAAATCCGCAATGGTAAAAAATTCAGTTCCTCGTATTTTTTTTTAGCAATCAACATGCTTATGAAAATCCCATTAGATTAGTAGACTTTCCGTATTGAATAATGATGGTTTCTTTAGAATTACTTTAATAATTAATCTTTGTACTAATTTAGGAGGGTTTTATATATTGGCATATGCACCACCCCATCCTACAATGCCATATTGTAACAAATATTGTACAATTGAGTAATAAACTATTTTTCAATGATTGATTTTAAAAATATTTCTTAATCTAATAAAAATGTACATACATTTTCTTGTTTGTTTAACTAGTTCACTAATATGGTATTTCAATTTTCAATTTTCCAATAGAAAAATACAAAAGCGCCATCTATGAACAATCCGTTTCATATTTTCGTTTAGAATCATCTTAAGGTTAATCTGAGCATGGATGTCATAAGAATCTACATAGTAAGATATTATTTTGTGAAAGAATATAAAACCAGCCAAAACCCCTCTGAACTCTAAACTGAAAATGTGGAAGTATTCTAGACGATCATAATCGTTAATTATAAGATAATTTAATCCATTTCTAAATATATATTTTTTTTATTACACTACATTGGTTCTAATTGCATTATATGAATATTATAATGAGTACCAAATGAAATGAAAAATGGTAATTTTTTATTATATACAACAGAGCCTCCATTGAATTTAATAAAGATGACTTTATGTGAAATAATATCGCATTTAAAACATTTACTGGTGCTGCAATTAAAAGGATTTGATATGTTATTTACTTAAGGAGGATTTTCCGAATAAGTAAACATTCAACAATGAATCGTAACGATTCTCATGGAATCGTTCTATAATCCAGAAACTTTAAGAGAGATGATTGCAATCTCGCTCTACGAACGTGCTAAACCCTTAATCAACCAATTTACATAAAAAATGTATACATGTAGAATTGTTTTCTTATTAAATATACATTATATTCCTCAAGAAAACGAAGCATAAAATATTAAACAGATATTTATCATTTAACAAAAAAAAAACGTGCATTGCAATGTATGTATAATTATTGTCTATGAACATTTGGACAAACTCAAATATTGAATGTTTATACATTCAATGTTTATACATGCATTATTGCATTATAAAATAATAATGTAAAGAGTTGAGCCGTTATAAAGAATTTTGTAATTTCCAATGATTTTTTCAACATTTATTTCTTCTTTTCCTTATACAGAGGGACCCAATAAGAGTGCGAGTTTATTAAAAAATAAAATGCTGTTTTTTTCTTTAACGAGTATTGATTTTTGTATTGCATTGTAAAGTAGACATGTTTTGATTTCGGCCCCCGCGGCTCTGAACACAGGCCCTTGCTCTTTTCATGACATTTTCGATGATATTTTGACAAAGAAGTGGCTCTATCTCACCGATGACGCCTTGAGCTCAGGAATTGTGGTTTATTCACATAGATCTGAAATTTAAAAAATCCAAAGATAGAAATCACACGGCGTTAAATAGCACGATTTTGGCTGCCAATTGAAATCAGAATTTCGGGAGATGATTCGGTCTGGAAATCGTTGCGTCAATAAATTTATTGTTTCTTGCGCTGCGTGGCAGTTGGTGCCGTCCTGCTGAAACCACATGTCGTTCAGATCCATATTATTTAGTGGAGACCACAAAAACCCCGATATCATGTTTCTGTAACGAATGCCATTCACAGTCACTGCATTTCCGGCCTAATTTCCAAGGAGTAAGGCCTAATCACGCTGCCTGACCAAAATCCGCACCAGATAGTTGCTCGATGTGCGTGCATTTGTTTTTTATGGAGAACGCGCAGATTTCCTATCAATAATAACTTACATTTTTTTCGTCTTTCCTTTTAAAGAATATTATCTAAAAAAAATAGACTCTTACCTGCTTGGCAAACTTCTCCATGCGCTCCGGGCGCTGATCCCTGAAGATCATCTCCGAACTTCAATAACCGATCCTGTCCTTTTTCTTTCCTGACCCTGGTATTAGAAATATTGCCAGGCCGCATCCACCTCTTCTCCAAACAAATAGATTTTGCTGTTCTCTTGACTCGCGTCTTCTGGCTCCTCAACGGTCTTTTCAGGCCGCATCCGCTTTAAACTGACTAAACTACTAAACCATGCCTCTCTAATGTGCAAATTCCGCTAAGACCCACACGGCGGTTATTATATATTTTCTCAAATTTAAACTAACGTTTGCTTACTTTCACCACTTTGTAACACATGTTTTGTTTATATTATCTTTTTATCTTTGCCGTTAGATGTTTTACCTTTAGATTTAGGAGTAGTTTAAGAATACACACTTTAATATTTGAACACACTTTGTTAATAAGAATGTTTTGTATTGCCAGGAGGCTAATCGTAGTGTCACCTAACATGCCAGATATGAGAGGCAGTCCTCCTACAAGCTTGGTTGCTAGCAGCATTGAGTTATTCATCAGGTTTTGCTAACTTATGTATCTCACAGGAACTAATATGGTGTTTTGAAGATTATAACAAATATATAAACCTTGAACTAATAATTTAAATTTAAAATTTAGTTTTTTTAACTGGTAAATAATTTTTTTATTTTTATTTATTTATTATTTACATACGATATTACATTTTAGTTATTTTAAGCCATTTTAAATTTTTTTTTTTTTTTTACAGGACTCACCAAGCCAATGAATATGGCTTGTCGGTAAAGATCCTTTACAATTAATCATGTGATAGTCCTACATGGTTTTATAATAATAATTACTACTAATTTAGATATGGGGAGCGAAAAAAAGTACATGTAATTGATGCTTTCAAAAAAAATATTTAGAAGATGCAAAAAAAAAAAGCAAAAAATAAGTGAATGATAACGCAATTTTAAGATAAAAAATAAATAAATACAGAACCGGAGTACCAATTTTTTTAACAGAAGTGTGTACATATTTAATAGGCACAAAGCATTTTATTAAAAACATTATTTATTAACATATCCATATCTATATCTATATCTATATCTATATCTATATCTATATCTAAATCTATATCTATATCCATATCCATATCCATATCTATATCTATATCTATATCTTTATCTATATCTATATCTTTATCTATATCTATATCTATATCTATATCTATATCTATATCTATATCTATATCTATATCTATATCTATATCTATATCTATATCTATATCTATATCTATATCTATATCTATATCTATATCTATATCTATATCTATATCTATATCTATATCTATATCTATATCTATATCTATATCTATATCTATATCTATATCTATATCTATATCTATATCTATATCTATATATCATCCTCATCCATATCCATACATATTTATACCCGTACATGCACACATACATATCCATACATACATATATACACATATATACACAAACATATATACATACATATGAACATACATATACACACTTAAACATCCATGAGAATATTACTTAGTTATAAATTCTATATTATATATGTCTATTTTTACAAATATTCCATTTTTTTAATATATAAACTCCTAATTGAATAGCCAGTCTATTATTTTGCCTTTGTCACTTTTGGTAGTGCCATTTCTCAGATTGTTTGGTAACAAATTGAACATAACTGGAACCACATATTTTAAAGTTCTTGTCCCATATTTGTTTCTTGTCTTTGGAATCACTAAACCTTCATTTTGTGTGAATCTTGTGTTATAACCATGTTCCAATAAATTTTTGAATTCATCAATTTTTCTTTGTTACAAAATGATACAGAGCCACAGAATTCCTCGAGGGTATAGAGGGTTTAGACGCATGAAAGACAGTGAAAAGAAGTGAGAGAGTATGCTAGTTGCTATGCTGTCTAATTTTGAGCCAGGTCAGTTACCTACAATAGTAAGAAATATGGTCATATTTCTCAAGACCAAATAACCATGCATGTATGTATTGCGTGTATTCTGAAGTTATTCGAGTTTGTTCACAGCCTTGGAATGATTGGAATAAATGCGTATTCTAACTGTATAATCTGCGTTATTAGAAGTGTATGAAAGATTAAAAATTTGAATATAATTTAAATTGAAAAATTTAAAAAAAATATTGAAACAAACACTAGGTTGTAAAGTACCCCAACGTAATGTCCACGGTTAAAACATTTCTCTAAGCCCGTTCTTCTGTAGATAATGTCTCCATACTGTCACTATTCTCGTACCGAAAGAAATCTGCTAATGACCCAACGCTGTAGAAGCTATAAAGTCGTACAGACCCAGTCTAACGTGGCTATGCTTAACTATACAAGCACTGTCGAGTGCTTTACTCGAAATAAGCGCGAATTTGTCGCATATTGTCGAAAATCGCATGGTCCGACTTGCCGATGTCGTTCATAATCCATCTCCTCGTTTATTAGTATTTAAATAGCTGAATTTTATTGAGAATTTAAAATCATCATAATAATTGCTTCACTAATCGGTGCAACGAAAACTGCACTGGTGCACCAAATGTAGTGCAACTAAATCATTTTTTACAAAAAAGAATAGGAAAAAATATCATAAGAAAATTTAAAAGTATTTTCAGGCGTTGCGCATTGTCTAGTAGGTGACATATTTACGCCATATGAATCTTACTCACATTGTAAGAGGTTTCATCTTGTTTACTTCACAAAAGTCAACAGTGAAAATAAAAGTACTTTCTTCACATAGGTACCTGAAAACCGTTTTAAAAACCGTAAATGGGTTTCGCTCATACGAAAAAGCAATATTTTTTTAATCAATAAATGGGTTACTCTTTTTATATCGCGATTTGAATTAAATTCAACTATACTACTTTCACTATGCTTTTGCTGCGAGGTTAAACAATTATATAAGGACTTTTGACAATTGTCCAAATGACCATATTGCAAACACGAATGATATCAACATTGTATTTATTATTACCAAATTCAGCAACAAAAGTCTGTGTTCATTGCAGTAATTTTATAAATTTAATAGCACCAAATTAAATTAATATTATTATTCTTCTTTTTATTTCTTAACTCCGGCGTCCTTCACACAAGTCACTAAAATACATATTTCAACTAAAGTCAACACACGATAAAGTTGAACAAAAACGGTTGTTTGAACACGGTCAGAACAGTAAATATTAGACATTGTGTAAAGTGGCGATTAATCCAGCCAATTACAGATCACAAGACCTGTAAAAGCCTTGTTTGGTGTTCGTGTTTTGTGTATTTGTTTTATTTATTTATTTATTTATTTTATTTACTTATTTTATCAGGTTAACAAACAGTATGTACTCGTACACATATATTGCCAATTTCTTTGTATATTAGTGTAAGAAACTCATGCACACACCAAAAAAATTGTTTACACTTAATACAATAATTTAAATTATGTTCAATATAATAAATGTAAAAGAAACGAAATGAAAAAATATTTATAAAATAATAATGTTAAATGTCTGCTTCTCTCAAAATTTCTATAATTTTTGACCTAAGTTTACATACATTGTCACAAAAAATATCAGCCTCGGTAAATATATTGTTATATTGGTCGCATATTCTAGGTATTGTAGATTGTTTAAAATAGTTTGTTGACGCGTTTTCAGTGTAAAACAAAAGATTTTGTCTTGTCGGTCTAGATGGCACACGGAATGGAAGTCTTTCTAGTAGGTTAGGAGAATCAATTTTATTATTTATTAATTTGAATAAAAATAACTGGTCCAACATTATTCTTCTCTTCGATTTTTAAGAGAGTTTATTCCATGGTACTGCATACTTTCAGCATGATTAGAAAAGTTAATGTTTAACCGGTAATCGACCTGCTTAAAAAAAATTGTTGGACCCTTTCTAGTCTATTAATACTTATATTATAGTAAGGTGACCAAATAGGAGTACAGTATTCTACCTGGAGGAGCTTTTATGTTTGTTTGTTGTTTGAAATGTTTGAAATGTTTTTCTCTCAGCTGCATTCTAAAAAATATGGCTTTGTTTGCAGAAAATTTATAGTATTAGTGGTAAAGGTCAGTGCTATGTAATCTCCTGACGTCACTGCAACCTGTGAAGATCAACTGTGACGGGTCCCCATGAGTGTTTGCCCTCCAAGCCCAGGTTTATAAAGAGGCTGGCTACTGTGTGGAAGTCGAGAGTTTACATTTTGCCAAATCTCCCTCTCCAAGCTCAGATCTGAAAAGTATTAGGCTAATAGATAGCGGGCGAACTCGTTAACATACTCAGGTTTAACCAGTGGTCCCCGAGGATGAGGCTCCTTTAATGATATAAAGCATCACATTCATACATAATGTGTTTAGGCGTTTTCTTATCTGCACTGAAGAACCTACACCTAGAAGCTTTAGAGAGGTTCATTCTAGCAAGGTGTTTGTTCAACCTGCAGTGTTCTGTAAGAGTTCTAGTGAAAACCCTCACTTGATTTTGGCTGAGTTTTATTAGGTTTGTGCTGACCAGGTTTTTTTTCTTCATATTAACTTCCTATTAATATTGTTTGCCATAATATGAATATGAATGAACATAATATTTTTTAATAGGTGTACATACTGTAACACATTATTTATTATTTTTTCACATCTGCTCCTATGTGGACATCACCAGACGCCTCCATGAGATCCTATCACTAACCAGCATCCTCACTTTCTCCCACGTCAATACCGTGTTCCTTTGTTCCGCCGAATAAAGTCGGAATATTGCCATCGACGGTCTTTTAGTATGGCGGGAGTCCAAATGCATTACTTTAAAAAAAAATCATATGTACCTACATTTTTATGTACACTTTGCCTAGTCATTAAGAGCACGTACCCCGTTCCAAGCTAGACAATTACATTTGAAAACATAACAATTTACAAGTTAATAGAAAGAACAGACAAAAACAATATAAATTATCAGAATAAAAATGTTGATAAATTTTTATTGCCCAAAAAGTTTTTCTGGGTTATTATGCCGTGTGTCATTCATCGGTATTGATGTTGGACTAGACGCTGGAATGCAGGACATACCTACACAGGAATCTGTAATGCAATTCGAAACGTCGGAAAATAGTACAAACGACACATGGCATAGTACCCAGAAAAACTTATTGTGCATCTGGACGGCCGTGAAAATCATGGCAGTTTAAAAATTGCTTGATTTATAAAGATTTTTTGGTTATTTCAAATAATGATGAAAATCAAGAATATCTCTCTCTCGGGTTTCAATCTTTTAAGATGAAATGGTTTGCAGCAAAGTTCTGCATCTCCTTTGCTACGCCGATCTTTCCTGTTCGGCCCTCTTTAGATCTTCATGAGACCTACAGCTCTTCCTAAAATCTTCGATGCATTCTTGGCGAAAGGGGCTCGTTTAGTTTGTCTCCTCAGACATCCTCTCTATTACCTCGTGTAGAAAATCCTTATGACGCACTACCTGTCCAATTCATCTGATTTATCTTCTGGAGTAATTCCAACAATTAATATGTGTTGTTCTAACTTTATATATGCCTTTTCAAACTTGTCTCATTTCCCATTTTCTAAGTATGGCTCCTCGTAACAATAATCACGCGTGTGAGTGCCAGTCAAAAAAGGTTAAACTTTTAGAACCCAAATAACATCAAACGAGTAAAGTGCTCCCAACACAATGTCAACAACCAACTTGTGCTAACGTCCGACTAGACCACCAGCTCAACTCTCTTCTTTAGCTGTACCAGCATCACATGACAGCCAGTTTTACCAGAAGGTAGCACAGCGTTATGCCTTAGCACATCAGCAGGTTAGTGAAGTTGCGCAACCTTCTCTTCAACAGTACAGCTACTTGCTAAATTTTCCACCCCTGGGACGAAGTATTTCTGGAAACCTCGCCCACTCTCCAACACCTACAGAACATCACAGAAAAACTGTTAATAAAATATTTGTTTATAACCACTTACCGACTTTCCTAATATCTACCGGTTTTGAGACTGACCCGTCTCTTCGTCAGAACACCAATTGAACAAACATGCAAAACCCACTATACACCATCACCATAGTTGTTGCACAAAAATATAAAATCAACATGCCATGCTTTTAAATAAGCACCCCTTACATGCACTGATTAAGTTATGAAAATATTAAAGTGGGGATAAAAAGAATAACAATTTCCCGGAATACGCAAATCATTCCCACGGAAGATCATCAAGAAATATTCGTGTTAAAGAACATATGACATGTCTTCACAATAACAATTTCTCTGAATTTGCGAATCACCCTATTATTGATAATGACATTAATAAAGATATTGTAGTTAAAATCTTACATACAAAAAATTAAGGGTTAAAAGTAAATAATATTAAAATCTTGAAAGAAAAAAAAAAAATGTTCCTTTTATCAATAATCAAACAACCATTCAATATAGCCCATTATACGATGTTTTACTGTAATGGTCACCTTATACATATTAAACTCACGCCGCTCCCTTAAATATTTTTGCAGAATTTATTTGCTTTTTTGGTGTCAAAAAATGCAAAACTGTGTCCAATTATGGAAGATTTTTGTGTTTAGTAAGAAGTTTTTAAAAAAAAATATTAAACATTAAGTGTTTGAGTAAATAAATCTATGAATAATTCTCGTATCATTAAATTGGATTTCAAAATGCATGTATTAAATCTTTGATACGTTCAACATATTCAAATGAAATAACTGTGCGTTTTTTCAAAAATAATTTAATAACCAACCAGTTTCGGAAAAAAACACCAATGCTATCCTCAGGGTTATTTACAAAAACCCTGAAAAAAAAAAGTTTTTTGTTAATTCATTTAAATACATTGAATAATAATGTTCCACAAAGTAAGTGTTTCAAACAATAATAATACTTTGTTTAGTTATTTATTCAATAAATATTTATAATAATAAAGTATTTTTTTTAAAGCATTTGATTTTGTTTTTATAAAACGAAAACAATTTTTCAAATTTCATATGATTTGTAAAGAAAAAATACATTTTTCTGGTGGCCAGGTTATGAATATACCGTTTTTGCGAATTTAAGAAATTTTTTTAGCGGAATTTAATACAGGTTTCAATATGTTGGCTCCCTGTATATTTTGCTGAATCCTTGCCTCTGGTTATCTGAGAGGTATCTTAATATTGGGATTGTGTTAGTTAAAACCCCCACTTCTGGCTTAACGTTGATTGCGAAAACAAAATGGAAGAGTTTACAACCAGAAAATTTACGCCTTTGAGATTCTCCGAATTTAAACAGTTAGATCTAAAAAGAAAATTAGACTTGGAAGCGTTTAGCCTTTCTTATGATTAATTATAAAGTTAAAGATCATTTAAGAATTGAAAATCAATCGATCTCGTTGAAAGGAATATTTGAGTAGTGTAGTATCAAAGACGGACATCTGTCATCTATATGATTTTTAGCTACACTCACTCAATAACCCTGATATATATAGTTGGATAATTTATATAGCGCCATAGCGCCCTAAAAACTCATTTTTTTCGCTACAAAATGAATGACCAGAATCTGATACGAAAATCGAATGTTAAGGATCTAGGCGTTAGATTTGTGAGCACTCTGACATTTCATAAACACATAGAGACAATCAGTGGTAATGCATTGAAGATGTTAGGATTTGTTCTGCGTACTGCCAGGGTTTTCAAAAATATCCGCGCACTGATGACTCTTTACAACTCCTTGATGCGAAGTAGACTCGAGAGTGGCTCGATGATTTAAGGGCCACATGAACTGAAGTACTCTCTTATGATAGAGAAAATCCAGAAGAAGTTTCTGGGATATCTCCACATGAGAGAGTGCGGGTATTATCCTTGGCTCTACCCGACCGAGTTTCTCCAGGGTATGCTTGGCTACAACAGTTTAGAGACTAGAAGGAATGTGTATTTGACTACACATTTTTATCGATTGTTGCGCGGTATGGTCGATAATCCTGATATCATGATGAGCATTGGTTTGTATGTTCCTGATAATTATCTTAGACAGCGTCAGCATAGATTGTTTCATATTCCGATATTCAGGACCAACCTGCCTATGGTTATACCCGTTGGAAGGGCTAACGCTATGCTGAACAACATCGCTCTGGATATTGATCTGTTCCATGTATCGGAAGGGATTTTCCGGAGCAGGATTCTCCTACTACTTTGACATGAGTATCTTTCGTGTATTTTTTTTTCTTTTTTATAATATATACGTTATGAAAATATGTTTGTAATGTATTTGTTATATTAAAAAATAAATGAATTGAATTGAATTGAATTTTGTTAAAATCACCTCAAGGGCGCTGTACAATTAATAAATATCCCAGCACTAGATATTGATTGATTATTTTTGTTTTCTATCCCAATACTTTAATTGTATACATGAAAACACATATTTCGAGTTAGAAATATCAATATTTCATTACTAGTTGCTGAAATTTAACTATAAAAAATAACTTGTCCGCTTTTGATTAAAAAACTTGTAGATGTCCGTCTTTGACACAAACTCTGCCACAGATGTCAGCTTTTTATCCAACCATTCTTATTCATTGTCAGGTGCGTATTTGGTATTGTGGAAATGTTTTTTTTTATAATAAATGACAGCAAAATTTTACACAGAACACCTTTAATTCCAGCGTATCACAACGAAAAATTGACGGCAACACACTATCCGCCATGACAGTTTACTAGTCACGTTATCATAATACCGGCTTCTGATTGGTTGATTGTACAGGTGTCCGATTTTGGAACTAAACTAGTATGTAGAAGTCCGATTTTGAAAAAAACATTAACTTTTGATGGCGTTTTTCTATACTTTTTGTCCGTTTTTGTAACGCATAGATAGTGCCATTCAAAATAATGAGTCAAAATCTATCAGAATCAGTTTTTATCTAAATTTCCACCAGAATGACAGACGTCCGTCTTTGACACTTCACTACTCATTTATTTAACTTTTTGAACGTAATGTTATTTTTACATTGGCGAGCTTGTTTCCAAATGGCAATTTATTCCAACCATCCAATAAGATAATAGTTTTATTTTTATAATTTATGTAACAAAATATAGTCAATAGAAAATAAAGATTAAAAAGCTAAAGATATATAAAAATAGAAATGAACGTATTGGTTTATAAATTACCTTAAATCAAAACTATTACTCAATGAGAAAAAGGAAAAAAGAGGAAAGAGGAAAGGAGAATATACAATTGAGCAATTATTTACTATACTGAAAATGAGCAATGATAAGATCTCGATATATTTCAGGACTCAGTATGACGAAACAAGTAAAGGGAGTTTTGTAACGAACGTTAATGTTGCAATTGTATTTTTATTTTTCAAATAAACAAATAACTTACAAACCAGTTAGTTGTAAAAAAAATATCCTATATCTACACGTATACTTTTCGTACAGCCAATGACAGGTCATAATCCCTGTGGATGCATATATTTCTATATTCCCTTCTCTAAAATGTTCTCATCTCTGTTGAATTATGTTAAGTAGTCAGGACATCAATTGAACCAACATGCAAAACCCACTATACGACTTTACCAAAGTTGTTACTCAAAAATATAAAACTAACACGACATGCATTTTAATAAGTACATGCACTGATTAGAATAAACTCGCACTGATTAGATTATGAAAATATTTTATGTTGTTTGAGAAACAGTTTTAAAAAAGGGGGGGTATGGAGGGAGGAGCTTGAGTTTAATAGATTTAGGGTTTTGTTTTGGTTTCGGCCAGTTTTGGCTCCAAAAAAGAGTTTTTGTTTCCAAAGTTTCTGCCAAAAATTGGCCGAAACTTTGGCTCAGCCGAAGTGCTGTTAGGATGTGTCGCATTACGTAAAGCTGCACTTGTGTGTAATTAAAGATATTAGATTGTTCTCATGTATTGCCATTGTCTAACGTTAAAAACAAAAACTAGACTTATTTTGTGATTTGTTGAATAAAATTAGCAGTTCTAAGTTATTTCATATTCATATTTTTTAAATTCGTTTAAAATTAATGAGTAAAAGTTCCAATAACATACATTGAAGAACTGTTACATTTAACAAATTACAACAAGGATAGAGAATACCCTGAAGAAAGAAATATGGGAGTCTAGGCATTTACAGGGCTTATGACCTGTCATTGGATGTTTTAAATGGCCACTTTACACACTGTGTAACAATAACATTTTGCCTATGTTTGAATTAAGTTATATGTATAGTATAATAACAAATCAAAACTTGCTAAAATTAAACAGTTTTACACATTAAGTTCATGCCCTTTATTTCATTGCGTATAAATGATCTCGTATGGTTAAACAATAAAAATGTCTAACTTTTTGCGTCTTCAAATGACTTTTACTTATTTAAATAAATTTTGGTTGCGACCGTAATTAGAACAGAACCCGAAATTTTGTTTTGGTTTAGGTCTTAGCTGAAAGTTTTGTTTCGGTATGTTACTATTTAATAATCATATTGTAAGTCAATTTGCGTGAATACTCATCAACAAACCTTCTACTTCTTTTCAAAATTATATATTTTTTTGTTAAGGAAAAATTAAAATATAAATAAAAATTCTACTCGTCTATTATCGCGTCAATGAAGGATCGACATTTTTTATTAGAAAGGTTGTGATCAATAAAGTAAAGCGAACTGTTTTTAATTGAAATTGGTTGTTTTCTACCAATCAGTTTGATTGAGGTTTCTTTGATAAGAAATGTGAAAACTCTCCAAAGCACTTTATCACGAGAAATAAAGATGAAAGCAAACAGAACAGCGAAATTCGCTAAATAAATCATTTTAATTAGAAACTTCAGCTCTCTTAGAGATATAATTAATGTAGGTGAGTACTTACTATTAAACACGAATCAAAAACTTGTTTTCATTGGTCAACTTTTTGATTGACATTTCTACTTCTCAGCAATTGAAAAAAAGATTATTATTTACAACAAAACAGGCAAAAAATAAAAGGCAAGGCAAAAAATAAAAGTAAATACATGCGATACAAAAGAAGTATTTGACATCGAATTGAATTGTAAGAAAATAATCATAGCAGCTTCACTAAATACAAAAAATACCTGTTCTAAAGCTAATTTTATAATATATATACACTATACACCATAGTGCATTATAATATCAATTATAGTACTACATTGTAATGGAAATAAATCAATAAAAAACACTTGTGAACAACTAAATAATAAAAAAAAACTACGTATATAAAAATAATGCATAAATAGACATTGAAGATTGAAGGCAGCATTAAATTCTTATTCTGAGAACCTCATCCGGTTGACTTATTCCAATTCTGAGGAGCCACTCTTTAACTTCAGCTATAAATTTATTTTTGGACAAATGAATAATTTTTTGAGCTAGATTAATAGCATCAAGGTCCTTGAGTATCTTTGGAGGAACCGCAAGACTACCTTTAGTGATGGACCAGGCTTTTTGGTTCATTCGTGTTTGTACAACAGCGGGCTCTTTGCCAAATGGACATTTCTTTAAACCAACCAATTAAGTAGGAGTTATTTATATGATTTAAGTTTCAAAACGTGAGACAGAAAAAAAAACAAAAATTTACTAAAATAAAAACTGCTTAATATTGTGTTTATAGATTGTGAAACCAGAGAAAAACATTCCTCAAGGTTAACATTTAAAAAAATCAATCAAATAAAATAAAAAAATGAAATTTTTTCTACGAATTTTTTTTTTGAAAATGAAGATAATCCTTAATGTCTTGGACAAGCATCTCTTCCACAAACCCTTTATTTCACCTACCTTGCTGTTTTCCTAGTCTGCATCATGTGCGTATAGTTTCTTTTTTAAAAATACGTTTTCATCTCAATTTTATTTTTAATTTAAGAAATGCCATTTTCCAAGAAATTCATAAAAATATTTTTTAAAAACCCACTATGAACATATTTCTCTGAATGTTCACGGTATGGCTCTAAAAACACGTATACATTAATTTATATCCATACTACTCTTCAATGGGAAAAAAAGGAATTAAAAGCTGTTAAATAGAGGAGAGATTAACGCAGAGAAAGATGTTTCATCATGGCCTGTATTAAATGGGAAGATAACAGAGTTATCTTTAAAAGGGAAATAATATCATTTTTAAAAAAATATTTTTATAGTAATAAGGGTTTATGAAATACTGTCCGTAAAAAAAATTTTTTGCTACTTTTTAGTAGCATAATAAATAATTTAAACTTTTTAATTTTGAGTTCCCGCGAAAACAGTTATTGGATTGGCCACGCCCCTAATACGTCACGATTCTTGTTCATTTTTAACTTTGTTCCAAACAATTCAAGTTTTTTTAGAATATCATCACAAATCTTGACGTCAAAGCAATCAATACCAAATATGTCACGTTTTTTGAATGACTTTTTAAAAAATATTTTATCTTGAAAAATTACATTTGAAAATATTTCTTCATAATACTCATATTAATTTTGAAAATACAATAAATTATTCAAAATCTCTCTCATATATTTTTATCGGTATTCATAGTACGTGATATTTCCCTATTGCTTACAAAATAAAATCGAATACTACAGCTGTTTCTAATAAGGTGTCAGCTTTACATGGAAATAAATTCTAAATATAGCAAGCTCAATGAGCAAGAGAGTCTTCTAATAACACAGCTTGAAGCTGCAGAAATGCAAAATAGAATACCGTGTAATAGAGACACTAGAATCCTGTACCTAAGATACCCCCAGGTTACAATAAATATCTCTAAAAAAGGAGAATCAGATATTCGTTCCAGTGATGCTGGGAAGAACTGAAACGTATTAGAAAATTCTTTTTGCATATTCGAATCCATAACCTAGATAAAGACTGTTGCTTCTTTAGATACAGAGATAAATTTTCAGTAAAAACAAGTTAGTAGAAGCATAAAATAAGTTGTGCAAAATTTTCAATTACGAGTTACCAACGAAGATGCCATAGACATTTTTGTACAGATACCAGGGAATTTGATTTTTCTTTATACATAACTCCCATTATGACCATTTCATTAAGCAAATCTAAGCCCGGGCGTTATATAAACAAAACTACAGTTTTTTCAGTTCTTTTTTTTACAGAACTTCAGCTCTTTAACTTCACAAACATCAACAGATAAAAGAAACGAAGGAATATAGATGTTTAAATATGGACTGAACTATGAATGTTACACGCTGTGTAAGGTGGCCACTTAGACCAGCCATTGACAGGTCATAAGCCCTCTAGATGCCTAGACTTCTGTATTACCTTCTCTAAAATGTTCTTTATCTCTGTTGTTATAAGTTAATATTAAAACTGCAGTAAAAATATCTTCAAAAGCATAAGGGAGATGAATCTACAACGAAGCCAATTTTTTTTAAGATTTAGAGAAGAATTATGGTTGATAATTAAGAGAGTGAATTGAGAATAGGAATTGTGATATTAAACAAAATTTTGAATAATATTGATGTTTTTGAAGAAATTTTTAGATAGATGTCTTGAATTTTGTGCGATGCCTATTTACAAATGAAAACAAATAAAACAAGATTTTAAATTTTAAACATTTGAAATTTAAAAAAAAAACATCTAAATAACTTCTCGTCTCCTCTGTTGAAGTATAATTGTATTTATAATATTTCATTTGTTTCAGGTTGTCGCGCTTAGGAGCCAGGTGCTCGAGAGAAAGATGGGACGCGGACAGCTTTTTCCGTAAGGAAGAGGAAGAAAAGAGATGAGGGAAGAGGTTGAGGAAGAGAGACAGTATGATACCTCTCCTTCTCTCTCTACTACCACTACTGCTCGACATAACCACTGCCAATGGTAAAAAAACCCCTATTACAGTACCAGATTATTTCTTTTCATCATTTTTTATTTTTCATTATTGTACATGGCAAAATGAAACAGTATTTATTATGATTCTTACATGTTTTTTTTTCTAATTGACGGTCAGATATTAGAAACATTACTTTGCATCATTCCATCGAATTCCATATTACTGATGATTAAACCTTGATTTCAATATGAATAGTTGTTAACAGATAATTTATATACATATGAAAGTGGTCATTTTGCTTCAAGGCATTTTCTTCCTACCTACCCAAACCGTTCAGTTTGAGAAAATAAGAAGTATTACTACTGTAAAATTGCTATCAAACAATTTAAATTCGAAAACGCCATCATTTACCCAAGTTTCCGTTAGTGTTATAATATCAAGGTCACGGGCTGAAACACTGTTATAAAAATCTTCTCGTTTCGTTTTCAGCCCGCAAATATTCATATAATAAAAATATATATTATCATCTATGTAGAGGGAAGTCGCGGCGTATCTCGCGGTTTCGCATCGCACTCTTTAATACACGATTTACGCGGCCAATTCTCGCTTTGCAAAATGATACCGGCAGCATTTTTCAGGATTCTGATTTTAAACGACAAATCGTCACCCCGCGATTTGATCTTTGTTACATGAAATGAGGTGGTACTCACCAATGAAGTTAAATAAGAAGACATGTCGTCACTCGTAGTATCCTTATGAAACGGATAGAAGTGATAAAATTTTATTTCATCTTCCCTCCGCTTTCCTAAAGAACCCCGAACGACAACACGGTCCTTGTTTTCAACAGTCTTCCAATCTTTGGAGGGAGACACTGATACACTAGGGAGAACTGTAGCCGCCGACTCCATTGTCGGGGGAACCATCACCGAAGTATCACTGGGAAAATTCCTTGAACTGGCGGCAGCTGCGGCAAAGTTGATTGTGATGGGCGTGCTGGGTGATTGAGGAACTGACTGCGACGGGAGCTGCATATCTCCCTCAGAAGAAAAAAATTCAGATGCATATTCGTTCTCAACTGTTACAACCGCCTTTGGCATCGCACGTGTCATCATTTTTATTTTTGTTGATGCCGTGGGTGCAATGTCATCGGTACGCAAGCATGGAATCAAACGCAATTGCCGAACATTGTCGGAAACTTCCGAGCAGCTAGGTACGGACCACTGGTTCGATTGCGATATAGTATAGATCCCTATTGTAGCGTCGACGCCAATGGTTGTTTTCTCTCACAGGGCCATAGACAACTCTGAGGATTATTTTTTCAAAAGCTGCAATAGTTCCCTCAATATTCGTTGTCGTAACCCAGTTTTCGGAGGAATATATCAGGATTGGTTATATCACAGTTTTGTAAAGTTTTATTATAAGATATTAATTTGTCAGTCATAAACTTAAAAAAAAGCTATTTGCGTGAAGAGAAATTCAGTATAGCTGGAGTTACGCACTCGTGGCCCGAAACAATTTGGGAAAAATATGGCGGAAGGATCTTATGAGAATGATTATAAGTTTAGACAATTCTCTTGTGATTTAACATAGTTTTCCTCGGAGGTACAAAGTTGAAGAGTTAAACTTTTCCAATTATTATTGTTTCAGAGACTGGTTTCTTTATTCATGTCATAACAAGTAATAATTTGCTCATTCAAAGTGATGACAGCTTCCGGCTTATCAAAATGGAATTACCAAACTTCCTGAAAACTCTGTTCTGATATCCTTTATTATTTTATATTTCCGTGAAAAATTCACCCGCAAAATTCGAGGCAAACTTTCTTTAAGTATTTAAAAATGTTTCAAACACGAATAAGCATTTTTGCCCAAACAATACTCTACTGATGCGAATCGTGTTAACTCGAAAGGGCCCAAAATATATTTTTTAGTTTTTATGAGACATTGGAGTCAAAAATATTTTAATTTTATCCGAATGTTTGTAGACATTGCTGCATTTCACTACCTAGGGAGTTATTTTGATTGCTATTTATTGTAACGGAGAAAAAAAATTTTCGAGAAAGGAAGGCGAAAGGTTTTATTGGCCTTTTACCTATTTTTCTTCACAAATGTAATCAGTGAAAATATATATTTAAGATAAGAATTTGCAATTGGTAGCTGCAGATCGATGAGGACGAGGTTGATAAGTTGTTGAAGGTTGAGGAATATAATAATGATATAAATTATAAATTTATTATAATGATTATTAATTTAAAAATACTTGGTACACTTCCACTTACTTAATTGACCAATAAGCGCTTTCACCCTCTAATGGGCATCTTAAGACTGGTCACTTGTCTGGTTACCAAGAATTGTCAATAAATAATTTAAATTAAATATTCATTTTTTTATAAATTTGTTGCATAAATAAGTACCTACATATTTAATACCTAGTGAATAACAAGATAAACACGGAGCATTCTATTGTATCCCATTTTGCTTTTTCTTCTTCCTTCCTTATATCCACTTTATATTTTTTTATGTCTATTTCTATTTTTATATCGTTTAAAACCTTTTTTTGTTGCTGTATTGATAACCTTATTTCAATTCAATTTATTCAATTCAATTGATTCAATCAAATAAAATTAATTTACTTTAAATAATACATACATTTCATAACGAGACTCTTGTCAAAATAGTAAGAGAATCCTGCTCCGGAAAACCCCTTCGGATACATGGAACAGAACAACACCCAAAGCGACATTGTTCAGCATAGCAGTAGCCCTTCCAACAGGCATAACCATCAACAGGTTTTTCGCGTATATAGGAATATGAAATTAGGAAATTATCAGAAGTATACAAACCAATGCTCATCATAATCTAAAAATTATCGATCATACCGCGCAACAATTGATAAAAATGTGTAATCAAATACACATTTCTTCTAGTCTATAAACTGTTGTAGCCTAGCATACCCTGGAGAAACTTGGCCAGGTAAAGCCAAGGATAATGCCCTATTTATATCAAGAATAATAACTCATTCATATTTTATATTACATGCTCTTAAATTAATTAAATTTTTGTACTATACTCGTATATTTTATGAATTCTATAGTTTTATTTATATTATTATTCTATAAACTGGTTTATGTTTGTTTCTTTATAAGTTTGACTTATATTCTATTAATTTTATAAGTTTTTAATATATAAAAAAAAATCTAAATGAATTGCAATTTCTTAGAATTTGAATTTAATACAAAATTATTATGACCGAAGTATTTTATGTTATTTCGTGTATTTGGATTGTTTTTAATTTTTTTTTATATTGTGTCTTTAAAAATTATTTTTTAATTTTCTTAATGTTTTATTGTTGTTAATTATTATAGCTTAACATGGACAAAGATTAAAAAGCCATAATATGTTGGTAAATATGTATACAAATGTAATTTAAAATTCATAAATAAATAAACATTCTTTCTCGTAGTCGAAACTGTTTTAAAACCATGTAGTTTTCTATCGGTTTCACTCATACAAAAAAGCAATATTTTTTAGTCCATAATCGATAAAATTATAAAAATTTTAAATTTTATGTATCGCAATTTTCATTAAATTAAATTTGACTACTTTTACTGCCGCTTTCACTGTTCTTTTAAATGTGAGTTTGGTAATTCATCCTTATAACCATATTGCAAATACAAATGGAAGAAAAACTGTATTTACTTGTATCACAATAGCCTTTAATCATTATTGTTATTTTATGAATTGAATAAAACAAATTAAGTTACAGTGAAAGGGTTATTAGTAGGAAGGATCAGAACAACAATAGCATTTAAGTCTGTTTATGCATTAAAAATATTAAACATCACCGTAGTAAGAAGTCAGTTAGAATCTGGGTCCTCAGTTTGGTCTCCTCATTCTGTTGCCCATATAAACAGCAGAAGTCTAAGATTTATGAATTTCAAATTAAACATTTACATTGAAGAGTTGAACTATAAACGTTTAATAAAGCAGTTAAAATTAATACATATTCGTGATGGAAGGGAAACTTAAGATTAAGTCCTGTTTTTTAAGTTATTAAATAATGTTTTTGACAGTCCCAGTTTTAAATTGTACAATTTTTTATACAAGACAGCGTAGACCAGACAAAATACTACTTATTATGTTGATTTGCATAGTTCAAACTATGCTAATTACTCACCTATTCCACGACTTAACATATAACAAACATGAAAATTTAGGTTCATTTCATTTATCTCTATACAAATTACAATCATTACTTTTTATCACTTCTTTTCTAAATTGTAAAAATACTACGAGTTAATACTATGTTACGTCGTTTCCGTGACTTCAATACTTTTTATATTTAAATTCATTATTTATTGTTGATTTTCTGTATGCCTTAACTATAATTTCTTTTATTTTTTTCTTTTATTCTTACTTTATTTTCTTCTAATTTTATGTATTTATATTTTCTTTACTTGTGTGCAGGTGTTTTGTATTTTGTTTGATTAATATTGTTTTTTATTATTATTTGATATTTTGTTGAAGGCGTAAGTGATCAAATAAATAAATAAGTTTGACAATTTCAACACCAACGGTTAGCAACACTACTTCCCTTTAATAGAAAAGTACAACATAAAATATTAGTTCAGTTCATACCCAGAGACAAAAACATACGAAAAAATTGAGGAAATTATGATTTTTAAACTGTTTTGAATTATAAATTTTACATAGTGTGCAAAATAGCCACTTAAAGAAAATAACGAAAGGTCATAAGCCACGTCAACGTCTAGAAGTCCATGTTCTTTTCTCAAAAATGTCCCTCGAATGATGTATTTATATCTGCACAAAAAAATGCGGTCCTGATAAGGGAGGAAACACGAGTACAATATACAAGAGTACACAACAGAAAGATAAGCCTAGGGGCAGTTATTTGGAAGAATTTATATGATAATTAATAAATTCTATTGTTTGTGCAAAAATACCCAAAAAGGTTTTTTTTTTTATAGAGTCTTTATTCAATAAAATATACATATTATTACAATATTAATACATTATAAAGAAAACAAAGTATTAAGATATATTTTGTCCCGATAAACTATTCAATAATAGTTTGTCATCGGGTGCTCAGACATTAGTTTTAATTAATAATCAAATAAGAAGAGTACAGACATAATACTGTATACGTATAAAATAATAAACATAAAAATAGTTTAAAGATTTTTTTTTTTTAAGTAAGAAAATAGAGTAAAATAATACAATTAAAATTAAAGAATAGTAATTTACTTAAATATATTTTAAATATAAGAAAAAAAAAATAATAGACACATATATAAATAGTGTGTGCTCATAAATGTAATCAAAACAAGATAAAAAAATAAATTAAACAAAGTAAAGTAAATCGAGAATTTCAATTCATATCTACAGAAAAAAAAAAAAAAAAATTAGTAAGAAAATTAAAAGTACATATTAAAATTAAGATCTAAAAAATGTAAATGAAATATGAAAGTAAGAAAGTAATAAAATAAAAGAAAAGGTTAACCCAAGAAAATAACAAAAATGTATTCAATGAGGGATAAAAAAATAAAAAAATAAAATTTAAAAAAAATATATATATAAATGTAAAAAAATAATAATAAATAAAAAATATAAGAAATGTATTCCATAAATATTACATAAATAATAAATCAATAAAGGAACGTTTTATCTACTAACCACTTACGTAATAGAAGCTTAATTTTATTTTTACAATGACATGTTTTCATGTAAAGTGGCAACAAATTAAATACTTTTGGAACAATATAATCCAACGTACGTTGTCCATATTTATTTTTAAATTTTGGTACTACTAGGCCATCAACAGATGTCAATCTTGTTAGATAGCTGTGTCCTAATTTATGTTTATATATTGAGCTGAACATCTGTTGGATAATAATTTTGCTCCATAAAATACCCTTAACTGGTAAAACATTTAATTTATCATACATAAGAGGGGTATTATTCCTCTGATTGTATACATAATTGGGTGCAATCAATTTGACAAGTGCATTTTGAACATTTTGTACATATTTAATGTTTGTTGCACAAGAATGTCCCCAAGCAGTGATCCCGTATCTTATTATAGATTCTCCCAGAGACAAATATACTAATCTAAGTGTGGAGAGAGGAACTAAAAACTTTAATTTGTGTAGTTGACTAACTACAGATCTTAACCGTTTGCATGTTTTCATAAGATGAACATTCCACTTAAAAAAGTTAAAAGTAAACATGAATATTCCACTTAAAAAAGTTGTTTTTTTTTATTAATTAATGTTGTAACATAAAATGATACATATATTTTTTTATATTATAATCTACTTCTATAGAGGGTGACTGGAACTAAGCCCGCCAAAACTAATTCACATATAGAGGAGAAGAGGTCATTTGCTAATTATTGGACCTTACTTTCCTTACCTAAGTTTTATGGTTTGGGAAAAACTACCGGGTTTCAATAATTAATTCTACTCTAAATTAGTTTTCTAGTTTATCACCTTTTTTTCCAAAGCGCAATGTCTTCTTTTTTAAACATTTATATTTATTTAAATAATTTGCATTAGAGAAATATAAATTTTAAATTTGAAGCACTTACTTCGTGGTTTTTCATTAAAATAAAATTTCAAAAAAATTGTTACGCAAACCTTGACGAAGATTGTTTGCTTTGAAAACGGTCGGTGAAAAAAAAAATGATGGTTAAAAACAAAGTTGTTTTATTTATTTATTTAATTGTATAAAAGAATTTATTTTGGGTATATTGAATGAACTTTAAATAATTTATATATATTTTTGGTATTGAATCATGAGGGTTTCTTTAAAACTCAATTGACAATACATTTTTGTGCTTTTTTAAGAAAGTTTAATATATTGGTATATGCACCACCCCTAAGATTACCATTTTAGATTCACTTAAGTGGACCAACATTATCCATTTAGTAAACAGTGTGAAAAATTCTTACCCATTAGTACTAAATGCACTCTTGTACAAGCATTACTACTACCCATTCTAGATTACGCTGATGTTTCCATGACTGATTTAAGCTGTGAGCAACTCGATAAACTTGAACGACTTCAAAATACATGCATAAGGTACATTTTTGGTCTTAGGAAATATGATCACATTTCTGATTATCGTAGGCAACTGAAATGGCTCAAAATTAGACAGCGGAGAGACTATCACTCCCTCTCACTTCTGTTCAATGTACTTCATAGTCTTATCGCTCCTATATACCTGTGTGAAAAATTTCAACGCTTATCAGTTCATGGTTTACCTCTTCGTTCTCATTCTCAAGGCACTCTCTTAATACCCATACACAATTCCTCTTTCTTCTCTAACTCATATAGTGTTCATGCGGCTTGACTGTGGAATCATCTCCCATCCACCATCAAAGATGTTACTACATTATCTCTGTTTAAATCACGTCTGAAGAAACATCTCCTTTCTCTTCCTTAATCTCTCCTCCTTCCCTTTTTCCTATTTCCGCTTTTTTTCTTTTCCCCATTGAGTTATAGTTTTGATTTAAGGTAATTTATAAACAAATACGTTTATTTCTATTTTTATATATTTTTAACCTTTTAATCTTTTTTTTTTCTATTGAATATGTTCTGTAACTTGAACTATAAAAATAAAACTTTTATTTTATTGGTTGGTTAGAAGAAATTGCCATCTGGCAATAAGCCCGCCAATGTACAAATAACATTATGTACAAAAAATTAAATAAATAAATAAATAATCTTTTTTATTTTGTTTCAGTTATTCCAACACCTGGATTATATTTGGAATCTTCCGCAGCAACGTCGAGCAGTGAACTGTTATCTTCAAAATCTTTAATAGTTAGAGAAAATAAACGAGATAAAATTCGACTACGAATGCATTTAATAGACATGTTAACAATTGGTCAAAACAACAGTGAAGTAAAGGAACAAGTTAAAGAAAATATTGATTATCAAAATGGTGCATATCAAGACAAGGGTAAAACAAGTGAAAGTCAAGTAAATGCTAATGTAAAAAGTGAGAAAAAAAATAACTTAGACGTAAATTCTAATTTAGAAATTGCAGGATATAAAAATAGTAACGTAAATTTTATAAATGTAGAAATTAAACATAATAGAGAAATCAGAAGTGATAGTAAAGATGATCTAGATATATTTCAAAACGCAAGAACTACAAGTGGAGTAACACTTAGGGATTTTGACTTAGAAGTTTTATCGCAAGTGTTTAATTTTAATCTCAGTGATACGTTGAGTGTAAATGACTACCCCAAAAACAAGCTGGAAGTTGAAAATTTTGTTTCGTCTAGAAATGACACTTTGAAATCTTTGGGTTCAGTTGATGTCATGGTGCCTAGTTTAAAAGGGATGGAATTAGGTCCGGTGAAAAGTGATCAAAACTTTAGTAGATTAGCTGACGGAAGCAAAATAGGAAGAAACAGATCGAGTTTACAGACACTCGGAAGAACCGATGCTCCAATGTTGAATTATATTTTTGATACTTATTCAACTCTCAACAAACACTACCATAGGAATGACAGGTAATTAATTTCTAAAAGTATTATTTTTACATTAAATATTTTATTTATTTATTTGCACTTTTTATCAAAAATAAAATTTAACGTTCACTTTGTCCAGCTAACAAGGGTACATACTCCGTTCCAAGCTAGGTAATTACATTATAATATATGATAATAGTTAACAAATTAATAGAGAGCACAAACTAATAACATATAAACTTACTCGTATACACATTTTGATACATATACATACACACATACACATATATACATATATACACATATTTACACATGTACATACACACACACGTACATACACCCATGCACACACACATACATACATTCATAAAACAAAGACAATTTATTTATAGTGCGAACTTCATGGCATATATTTTTTAATTATTCTTTATTTTCATATTTTATTTTCGACATCCAGTAAGAATCTCCAATCCGTGGCTTGCATATTTTTTCTGACTCCCTACAACCAATGTCATGAAAGAGTGAGGTCAACGCCTTCCGCAACTTGACAACACTCCCGTCTTTCGACGATTCTGGCAAAAAGTTATGGACTTTTTTGCCTACGTAATGGTGTTGTCTCGATGCCAAAACAGTGTTAACCCCTTCACTTTGTATCAGATCCCTTTTAGAGTATATTGTATTATGGTTGTGATTGACGCTCGGGTAAATGTCTCTATTTATGTGTGTAACCACTACCGTTCTCAATGTATACTGTTGAATAATATTCAGTACTCTGAATTCTTTGAAGAGCACGGATAGGTGTTTCAAGTCAAATATCAATATAAATATATTACAACAAAGAAATAAAAATTAACACAAGCGAATTTAGAAGTTTTGGCATTAAGAGGACTTATTCAAATTAATTAATTATTTTAACAAAAATAAAATAACAAATAATATAGGATATTAGATCTGGAGCTCTTGAGCAATGATTTGACATAATTAAAATATAAAACTGTCTAATAGCAAGAATGTTTGCCCTTTGTACATAGTTTAACTGATGTGAAAGATTTTGGTCTTCAAAGTTATAATGTTCAGCTGCTTGACTGCTCTTTTAATCGGCAAACCAGAAGCAGGTTGATTCTGGAAGCCAGGAAGTCAAACAGTCTATGATGACGCTGTCGGAGATCATCAGGATGACATTATGACTTTTCGTTGGCTGGTTTAAGTGGTCACTTTACACACTTGTGTAACATATCACCATTTCACATCTTTGACTTTACAAAGTTCAACAAATGGAAGAATTTAAGGAAAATTAACTTCTATATTTCCATCTATAAGATGTTCTTCATCTCTGTTGGAATATGTATATATTATAGGTTGTGAAATCGTCATCATCACACTAATGTCTACAACTGATGTTGCATTGGGTATTACTGTGTTGGTATACAAAATGCAATAAAAATCTGTTACATGAAGGTAGGGTGATCAGCCTTACGTTTATGGTGCCAGTGCAGGAACATGAAACATTGTAGTGTAGAACGACATTTCATATCGAATTTCTCAGGAATTGAACCTGAGGCCTTAAGCATGATAGGTAAATGCGCTAAGCACTACACTACGAGGCGTAATTATCTTTTCTTGATTTTTTTATTCATATTTTTAACCTAAAAGTAGCCATTGAGCTAAAAGCACTTGTCTAGGATTCTGGTTCTATTTTAAATCATGCTTTAAAAATATTTTGAAAAATAATGATTATATTTAAAGGGTATATGGAAATTTTGTAACAATCGACAATTAATTGTTACGGCCTTATGAATGATGTCTAATATACTAACAAAATATTATCAACCTTTATTAAGAGGTTTTCCACTTTCGTTATGATATTTGGCATAAAAATGTTTTTTACGAGATTTTTTAAAGGAAAACTATTAGAACAGAAACTTGCTTTTCATCTTCTTGTTATCTGCTGTGATCACCCCTTTATTTTATTTATTTATTTTTTTAAATTATTTTTGCACCACAACAGGCCAGGAGGCCCAATAACAGTGGTGAATTACATCACAGAATACCTAGGCTTGAGAAAAATCACATTTAATTTTTGTGTTCTCACCGAGAATCGAACCCGGAACCTTCCGTCTGTGAGTCAAGCGTCTTGGCTACTACACCACGGAGGCCGCCATCGTGAGTGTGTTCCCATTGTTTGGGGTTTGCGACGTGGACGCTAACGAGTAGGACTAGTCAGTAGTGTTGCCGATGGAATGTTTATAGAATCACACCCTCCAGCAAGATGTGACTCACTGAAACCCTACTGAGAGTTTGATTTATAGAATTAAAATACTTACGATTTCATCGACTTTAATTTATTTAAGAGAACTAAATATCTGGAGGCAACTAATCAGCATATATAGGTACTGTAAGATTTTCCCAGTGATTTATGCAAATTGAGAAATGCCGTTTTTGTGACCAACACTATTTTCATAAGGTGATAATGAGGAGTTCTAGCCCAACCCGGAATTAAATTTTAAAAATGTTTTTGTGTACACGTAAATATTTAAAAAAAATGGGGTAGGATGAAATATCTCAAAAACGCACGCATAAATAAATAAAAAATGTCAAAAATAGTATTCATTTTAAAATCGTAAATAATGACGTCACTCCTTATATCTACGTGTAGTATTTCTGGTTTCCGCTTTAAAGCCCCCGCACCTTGTATGGAACGTTTTGACCATAGAAAAAAAATAGTATAATTCAAATAATTCGATTACAATCTACGACCTGAAATCCGGCAAATAATACCTTGTTGACATTTCAACCAGAGATTATGTCAACTTTCTAGGTTTTTATAAATTGAAACGTTCGTAAAAACGACCATAACATAGAAATAAGCAAATTAAGATCAACTAAATGAAGTAATCAAAGCAAAATTCCATAGATTCTTGTCAGTTTTGTTATTGGCTGAAGAAATACAACTTACCGCGATCAGTGAAAGTAAGAACGCCAACCATTTCATGACGTCACTACTGAAAAGTGACACACTGATTATAGTCATTTAGCGTAGTATTTGATAAATGTAACATATTTTTGATTGGTTAAATAATACTCTTATAGAAAAAAAATATATATAAAACAGTGAAATTTCTCATTACAGTTTTTTTGTACGGAAGCGGCCTGGCTGTTTTTAACAGAACTCAAAATTTACTTTTTTTTTTTTTAATTATGGACTGGCTGTTTTCTGCATAACTACTTTCAATTGTCTTGTTGGCTTTGTATTTGGGGACGCATCTGTGAGAGAGTCTCAGAAAAACTATCTACAAATATCTGTTCTCCAAATCGCTCAAAATAACGGCGGAAATTTTTCGCAACGACAAAGCAAAATATTTCCTTTGTTAATTTGGCAAACACGCTTCTGTAAAAGCATCTGAGGCAATTTACAGAACGAATTATTTAATATCACTTTATTCCGTGTAGGAATCAAAGCTGTTCCTTAAACCTGTTACTTAAATTAAGTTACAGAACAGAGTTTACTGTTGAAAGCTAACAGGTCAAACACTAGTTCTGCTGAGAGATACAACTTCTGTTTTGTAATTAAATTCATAAACTATGTGTAATGTGCTCGCAATTCTGAATTAAAAATTAAATGCTACACCTTTAATTTGATTTAAAAAATATAATCGTGGATAAAATGACAATACGAGCTTTATATTTTATCGTAAAACGTCTTTAAACTCTTAAAAGACTGGTAAATAATTCCTTTGCGCGCGGTAATGTAACATTGTGTTACCACAAGCAAAATACGGTATATTCTAAAGTTCAGATATTGAAAAATAAAAAAAACATCAAAACTTATAGTTAAATAATCTATTATTTGTTTTTAATATTATTGACTCCCCTTCGTGCGGCTGCGGATATCCTAACCAATCTTCTGAACGCATCCTGTGGTCTTGTCTCTTTCCCTTTCTCTATGATTACTGAATGGAGCTTCTCGCTACTATCCGTGGCTCTATTATAGGTCCTGTCAGACATACAGTTCTGGTGACTTTTAAAAAGAGTTTCAAGGCTTTTAAAAAGTTTTGTAATCATTTCGGCGAATAGATCATGTCCAACCAATTTATTCCCAGTCAGTGAAGAATTCACTTCCCTCTCTTCTCAATCCTATAAAGTACATATCGTGTACTTCTTGATTACTTTTTTTCAGCACAAGGATGCTAAGGCTACCAGATTTCAGAGAGCTCCTTCAGGCAGCTTTTCTCGTTTGACAACGTGCAAATTTTCTGTGCGTGTGGGCACCGCCAAGGAGACTTATGTCCTCAGATGCGGTGTGCGGTATGTGGTGGGCAAGCAGTTAAATAATCTCATTTTTATAATTTGTTTAAATTGACATTTAATTAAGCCCTGTTATAGTAAAAAAAAAACATAAATTGGCCGCTCATAATTCAAGCGTGGGTCCCACATCACTGTCAAAAGCCGACTGATTTGTTTTACATAACACCGGCTACGGTGCCTACAGTCTTTCTTGTTATGTGTTTTATCTTCGTACTCCCTCTAATACAGATGTTTTTCTGTATTTGCGGACATTATTCTTCGGGTAGTAAGGTTAAATATTATTTGTAATAAAATCCATCATAGTTATACAAATTTTACTTTCCAAATTGGGTGTGAAAATGTCAAAAAAAATAAGATAGATATATCAAGTCTTGTATCGTATGTCGACTAGTGTGACATCACAGCCTTAAAAACAAGAATTAAATGAAATTTCTTGCAACTGGCAGAAATCGAACCCGCGAGGCCAACTTCTCAGCTGGCCGTCAAACTGCGCCACGGCGCCTTTTAATTTCAACTGAGAAATTAAGCTTACTATTTTTAATGTTTTTAATATTTTTTTTGGTATTTATTTTTATTTAAGAAGGTAAACAGAAACAAAAAATATGAAAGGAAAAATAATGAAACCCACTAAACCGCGAAACCGGCTAGTCAGCAGGTTTCTGGTTTTTTTTTTATAAAGAAAAAAGTAAGAGAAATTATATAAATTTTAAAAGTAATGGTTAACAAATGGTTAACAAATCAACGCATTTATTTTTTACTTTTTTTTTTTGCACCACAACAGGCTAGGAAGCCTAATTACAGTGGTGAATTACATCACAGAGCACCCAGGCTTGAGAAAAATTAACACATTTTAATTATTGTGTTCTCACCGGGATCGAACCCGGAACCTTCCGTGCGTGAGTCAAGCGTCTTGACCATTACACCACGGAGGCCGCCTAATATAAACATTATTAATAACTAAAAGCATACGTATTTTTACCCTTAATTCATTTACACAAAATTAAATAGATGACTGTTAACATAAAATAATAATCAATATAAAGCCTTGTTACATATTGGCCATTTAATTATTTTTTTCTTAAAAGTTTTGTCGACATTGAACTAAGTATTGAAAAAAAAACAGACGCCGGAAAGATAAAAGTTACGAAGCGACTAGTAAAAAATTTACAGAAAAGACAGTTAAAGTTTTTTTTTTTAGAATAAAAATCTTATATTTTCCATTTTTATTTAAATTATGTAGAAATCACACCAAAATAAAATGTATGTCTTAGACTTTTTAAAATAAAAATAAAAACAAAAAAACTGGATATTTTGTTAAGTTTCTACGTGTCGCTAGGTAACTTTTTCCTTTCCAGCGTCAATATTCTTTTCCCAACAGGTTGTCCATTGCTGTTGAAAAATTTGTCACACTGAATTTTTTCCAATAGTATTTTACGAAGGAACAGGAAACGGACATGGAATAGACTTCAATACATCCGAATTTTGTTACTTCCTTTCAGGAAAGGTGTATGAAATATCCAATCGAGCTTACTACTGTGCGGAAAAATGTCTATTGTACTAGTTCAATGTTCAGTAATTGATATATAAAAAATCCTAACTTTGATTTCAGGACGAAATTTCAAGTCTCATTGCTTTTTGACCTTTAAATTTGGAGAAAGGTTGACAGATATAAAATAACAGATGTTGGAATTTATGAAGTGATTTCAAAATTCTGACAAAACAAAGAAAATTTATTGAAGCGATAAGTTTTGTAGCCTGTTGATTTGAAATTTATTTGAATTTCAACTATTACTTTGACATAAAATTATTCTTGAAATATTTCTCAATAACGAAACTTAAAGTTACGTCAAGTTTGGCTCAAATATTTTTTTATTTTATTTTATTTTTCAAAAATATTTACAAAATAGTCTTAACTTAAAGTTCTGCTGAGTTGCATACATACAACTCGTCAGCAGGTTCTTATAAATTACATCGATTATTTAAACTTAACCTTCATTAACAATAATTTTACTTGAAAAACAATTACAGATTACATTATGAAAAATTAAAAACTATCACTAATACAAAAAACTTTTTTCTAATAACCATAATTTGAGCAAACGTCGCACTCTTGTATTTAACTCAGTATTTTTAATATTGTTTGGTAACATGTTAAATATTTTAGGTATACTGTATTGCAGTGTCCTTTTGCCATATTTATTGCAGTATCTAGGAACAGCTAGCCCTTCCATACTAGTAAACCTGGTGTAATCATGTACCAACTTGAGTTTATACTCGGAGTGCGACGCATGCTGACAAATTAATTTGTACCAAAGTAGAGCCCTAACAGATAATTTATTTACAGATTTATACATTAATGATATTGATATATTGTGTCTCTGGCGGTAAACATCTTTATGTAGTTGCAATTTGATCATAGAATTTTGCAAGGTTTGAATAAATTTAATATTAGTTTCACTTGATTACCCCCAGGAAGTTATGGCGTATCGTATAATTGATTCAGAGAGAGATAAATAAATAATTCGTAAAGTATTAACAGGGACATAATATTTTAATATGTACATTCTATTACTTATTGCTATTAATCCCTCACACAATTTTCTAATATGTACATCGGATTTAAAATAACAATCTATAGTTAAACCTAAATAAACTTACTGCTCAATATTTTCAATATTTTCACACATGCACGGTTAGTTCAGTCATTTGTTTTCACCTAATTTTTCATTTCAATAGTACATAACATATATTGAATAAAAATGTAACGTATCCGATACTCCCCGTGATTATATAAATTACAACACAATGGAAAGAGGAAGTATACTTATTATTAACATGCAAAAAATTGTAATCATAAAACATCAATACCAATTCCATACCACAATATTTATATATGAATACTAGCGGACCCGTCAGACATTGTCCTGCCCAAACGTTGCGCGTTGGCTTGCCAGCTATTAGCTTGGAAAAAGATTTTTAATTGATAAGTAGGTACCTAGGTATTTGTTTGTGATTAAATTCCAAAACTAAAAATTGATTATATTGAATTTAAGTAGATACTTGTTTATGGTTAAATTCCAAAACATAAAATAAGTATTTTTTCAAATATAGCATTCTTTTTGCAAACGTCAAACTCCGGTCGTCTCAACAACAGAGAGGCGATCTTATCCGATTGAATATGATTTTTAAAAATGTATTGAATTTAATATTTTTTCGGTGTAACCAAAAATTCAGTAGAAAGAAATAAATGGGTAGACATTTTAACAAATTTTAGGAAAGAATCTAATTGAGATCCGCAAAAAACAAGTGCTGTTTGTAAACATTCAAAAACAAACTTTTTATAGACATATAACTAACAACATCTTTACATTTTTTTTGTAAATGCATTCTCCTCAAATGCAACCCTAGTAGATCTATGAATAACATATTTATACTCTTAACTTCTCTTTTACAAATTAGATTGAAGATTTTAATATGTACAAACACGCACAGCGCAAAGATCTATATTCCTCTAAAAACCGCACCTAAATCCGTTAAGCCGTTTAGGAGGAGTTCGGTGACATCGCACGTACAGAGAAATTATATATATAAAGAAACGAAACAATTTTTCCGGTGTAAAAGGTCGTAAGTTGATTTCTAATTGAGAAGGTAATGTTGTAAAATAATGTAGGAGAATTCATTATACTAATTTGTTTTGTAATCTTTGTAGTGTCTTCTTGTTTTCTTCACTTGGAAAAAAAATGGACATAACTTTTGTTGACAGCAACAAATAAGTCAAAAATGTATTCTCCTCCAATATTTTATCGCAAATAAGTCAATTATTCTTAGCATCTTTACCGTACAATGCACAAATATCGCGAAGAGCTTTGGCAGATTTATTACCTCGATTGGACACGAACAGATAGAGGTGTTGAAAATGATCACATTCGTCTACTTGACAGCTTGAAATAAAATAACATAACTCATGTAATGTAAAAGCAAAAAAAATATTTTCGAATGACGTATATATAAACTTAAAAATCTTAGAGTAATAAAGCGTGAACCGATAGAGAAGCCCTATCACTAAGTTTCATAGAAAGATTGGTGGCCATTTTGTTTTATTTGACAACATAAACAAAGCGGTTCAATCGGATGCTTTTGTCGCTGTCCTTGGCTTTGTTTGTAAATAACTTGGATATTTACGTTATAATAAATCGACTATGGTGAATTGCAATATGTTTGGTTGCAGCAGTAGAAGCGTCGAAGGTGTTAAAGGAGTCAGTTTTCACAGGTAATTGATTTCAAATATTTTTCCACGATTTAAATTGATTTTTGGCATTTATTGTCCCAACGCGTGTATTATGTTGCTTAAACACTTAATATAACAAAATATTTACTTCAGATAATATTTTTTCTCAATTTAAGGAATAAGTTTGTGAATTAAAATATGTTTACTGTTGACAATGACAGTTGATTATGGGCAATATGTCAGGTCCGCACTAGGCATCCATATAAAGTTTGAGTTTTTATTGAGTAGAGGTCGATTAAAATTTTACTCGAAAATGACAACATTAACCTTGAAATTGCATCTTAAATGACGAGTTCAAATTTCAAGTCGCTACGATTCGCTGTTTCTGAGATGTGACGGACATATTTAAAAGTATTTACAATGAAAATTAATATCCATTTGGCAATTCTCGACTTGAGTACGGCCCATTGTTTTGCTGCGAACTGTAGCTAATTAATACCCAATCGTCATATAGTGGTTTTCCTACGTTTGAAATCCTCTATAGCTTGGCGCATTATTACTCTGAGTTTAATTTCTGGTTTTATTATGGGATTTGAAAAAAAAAATTGGTCAAAACTCATGTTAAAATCTAATTTATTTACTACGCATTTAATCTACTGTACACGACATACAATATGAAAATTGTTGTTGAAAATACATATTTTTACTTACATAAGCATAAAATAAAAATAAATACTGACAAGACGGAATCTAGTTAAAAATTCTTTTGAATGAACTTAATAATTTATCCATCAAAGATATACTCTGAAGGGAAAAAATTTATCTTCAATTAAATCTTCAAAGTATAATTAAGTTTTCTGCATGAAAAATATACTATGTTTACAATATTTTTTTCTAAACCTGTTCAATTACCGGTAACGCCGAAGATACTTTGAATTTTCATACAAATATACACACTTCGTACAAATATCGATGTTGGTTTAAACCGTCTCGATATGGACCGATAAAGATAGCGTTCATAATTGTGGCCCTGGGGCCAAAAACAAAAAATCATTTTAATATAATTTCAATTGATATTGCCTTCGATAAAATTTAAGTTGTGTTTTTGAGATGTTTATTTTGTGTTTAGGTTCGGGGGACCTAGGTTCGAGACCCAGGGGTCTTCAGTAGCAGTTGACACAGATGAAAATGCTTATTTGGACTGCAAGGTTTCCGCTTTACAAGATAAACTGGTAAGTTCACGTTTTTGTAAATTAAAAAAAGACAAACGTTTTGTATGCTTCTGAGTTTTGAGAGTAAATCCCTGCGGAGATTAATTTTTTATTTTATTTATTTATTCATATTTTTCTCTCACAAACTATAATTTTTAAAAAAATAATGTGACCTCACTGAAGTTACCCGTGCCGAGGACACTTAACAATAAACTTTTTTAAAAATGTTTTTTCATTTGAGAATAAACAAAGAATACTAACTTAATAAACAAAGATAATTAACAAAATATTCACAGTTTTTAAAACTAGGTATATATGTACATCTATTCTTAGTTTCTATAATAAAATCTTATTTTATCTCTTATTCTTAATATTTTATACAATACAATAACAAGGTATATATCGGGGGTTAAGGGTCATAAGGGCGAAACTACAAAAAAACAGTTTTGAGATAAATGATAAAACAGTTTTCAAAAAATAATACTGTATTTTAAGGGTAACAAATAAAGAAAATAAAAAATACAGTTAATAGAGCATAAAATGTTTTAGAGACGAAAATATGAAACTACGCTTTCGTCTATATGACCCTAACTTGCGCTTACATTAGTAAATTAACAAAATGATGTAAAAGGTGTTTTATTCTTCTGACTTTAAACAAAACGCTTCATTTGTAGTTTCACACAAATTTATCTAGGTAACTACTTATCGGATGAGTTTCATCTTTTTGTCACTAACAGGATATTTTGTTTGGATATCAGATTAGTACTTTACACAAAACAGCATTTTTTGTAGTTTCGCCCTTATGACCCTAAGCCCCCGATATGTATATCTATATTGTTTATATTACGAAACGCACAATGATAATAACAAAACCCTAACAAAAGCAGTACACTTGTGGAGCAGTTGATTCAATATTGGTTTGGGCGAATGAGACAAGGCAAATAGACATTAGGTAGTTTGATCAGCCTCAGTGTGGTTGGGGACCTGACTTGGACACGTGCAGCTGATATTTCAGGAACCTTTGACCCAAGTTGCCTCTTTTTCTTACCAGCGGGCTCCCGTTGTGTTAGAAAGCCATTGATGAAGATTATTGGGCTTTATTTAGCGGAAGAGACGTGGGATTAACGTTGAAGGAGGCGAGAGTGGTGGCTGGCGATAGTGTCTCCTGGAGGCGTCTGGTGATTTCCGCATGCTCCATTTGGGAGTGGATGTGGAAACATAAGAAAAAGTTAAGATGCTTAAATAAACACTGTGCGGAAAACATAAAATTTGTATAAATAAGCTGGATTTTAATCTGAAAAAATATTTACTCTTACAATGCGAAGAATACTTATATACGAAGAAAAGTGATGCCAATACCACAATTTTTCCACGATGTTTCACTCTATAGAAAAGGAATTATTTAAGAGTATGTCTCTATGTTTTTTTTTTCAAATGTCTGAACTTCATAATATTCTGTTTTTTGCTTGAGGTAACACGATGTTACATCACCGCGGGTAATGAATTTTTTTACCATTGCCTTTCAAGAGTTAAAATATTACAAAATATATGAAGTTAGACAAGGTAATACGGAAATATAAGCATTTACAGGACTTACGGCCTGACGTTGGCTGGTTTATATATATTTGGATCATTTTTATAGCGCCGTTTTTGTGAAAATCACCTCAAGGTTTAACTGATGACTTTACACATTGAGTAACATTTACCAATTACCATTTTTTTTACCTTGTTTTTTAGCAAGTTTGAACTCTCGCTGTTAAGGAGCTAAAGGTGAGATTCATATTGTGGCCCTGTACCTATGTAGGCAAAATAATATAATAAGATAAATCTCACCGGCATCAATATATGTTTCAGCTCAACATTAATTAATGAAAGAAGTATAGATGATCGAACATAGGCAGAATGGTGAGTGTGTTGTGCAGCGTGACTACTACAATAACCTTATGACATGTCATTAGCACTGTAAATATCTAGACTTCTATATTACCATTTCTTAAATGTTCTTCATCTCTGTTTCAATTCGTCAACAATAAAGTAAAGAAAAAAAAAACACAAAGAGATTTATTATTTAATAAAGTAGAATTAAACAAATATAAATGTTAAAACATGGACAAACCTGATGAATAAAACTCAAAAATCTCAATCAGAAATGCTCTGAATCTCTTTAGTAATATCTTTTAATCGTAATGAAATCCCCAGGAACTAAAATTTGTTATATGTTAACAAATATTTGGAATACACAAAATAATGTCAATTGATTAGATTGCAAGAGTTATATCATCAGCATTATCATTAATCATCATTTTTAATTTATTGCCTAAAAAACTTAAATTTGACTCACAATATAACAAGAGCAAAATAAAAGAGTGGCTACTCAATCAAGATTTTATAAATGCATAGTAGTGTAAATATTTAAATTTTTCATATAATTTATGGTATTAAAAAAAAAAAAAAAAAAATGTGTATACATGTATATTATGATCTTTCTGGCTGTTAATTGACATCTGTTATTCAATCTTTTTATACATGTAGAAAATGTCATATAAGTTAGTATAAATATAATCTCCACCAACAAGCTACAGAAAGTGGCTTGGAGGGATTTTAGTTTTAGTAAAAATATAACAATTGAAATTTTGAAAACAGTAAAAGTGTATAATTATATTATTTAAATAAAGAAAAAAACCCTTGTTGCACCTAATGGTGCATAGGGCACTGCATTGGTACACCATTGGTACACCAATTGCAGCGTATTTTGATCATTTCCATCTTACCCTCAGCAAGATAAGTCTTACGCTTAAAGAGTTAATAAGTAGATTGAAAATGTAACTTTTATGATAAGAGTAATGATTGTTACATGACTAAGCTTTTTATTGGATTATTATCAATACATTTACTTAAGTACTTAAAGTTTAATTTATGTACGAATCTGAATAATTTTCACTACAACTTAAACCTTTATTTTACAGGTAAATCAAGTGTAAATCATAATGGGTAGATGACAATGTAAAAAGATTTTGAGTGCCATTTAAAAACACCAACGTCATTTTCGATTCCCTTTCCGCACCCAGTGGTGCATAGTACACTGCATTAGTAAACCAAATAAAGGCTGTTTCGATCAAATTTTTTTTCGAAGGGCGATCAGTCTTACGCTTCAGGTCCAGGAACAATGAAATAAAGTAGGTTAAACAATCTTCAAAATAAACATTTCACATTCGCCTCGTCAGGAGTCGAGCCCAGGGCCTTGATTATGATGAAAAGATAAAGACGTCCTTTCTTCACTTTGACGGTAAAGTTGAAAACAAATTCCTTCCAGCGATTACAAAGATATGCTACCGACCCCCCATCTTCAAGTTTTGGGTAGGTACATCGATATGAAACAAGGGGAAGCGTACGTCGCGGTACACATATCTACGCTCTTAAATGACAAAGCTTCAGTATGACGTCATAGTTGAAGATAAAAGTCTCCCAACCAACTACAAATATATACTACCGATACCCCCCCCCCACCATCAAGTTTTGATGTAAGTACATCGGTATATACCGACGGGTCTAGAGCCCTTTGATACGTTTAAATGTGTCAAAAATTTTGTTCCACGGAGCAATTTTTTCGTTAATTATGATTTTTTAAAATTTTAATCGTTTTGAGGTTGGCAATTTTTTTCTTAAAAGCCTATTAAAAATATAAGAGAGAAATAAGTTAATTTTGAAGTCAAATTCAATTACGAGATAACTGTCAGTTCAATAAAACAAACGCCTAGGTGTGAAAATAATGTAGCTAGGTTCTGTCCTATTAACACAAAAGAGCATCTAGGCGTTAGAAAACTGTAAAACCACTATAAAAAAAAAGCTATTATTTTTTTACTATCTGTTTTACTATCTTTCTGATGGAACGTATCAATAGTCGGCCTTGTAATTGCTCAGTTCTACCTCAGTAGATAAAAAATGCAGACGATCGTTTAAGCATATCGTTTTGACAGTGGTTAAAAGTCAAATAAAGATCATATATAAGCGAGCTTTTTTTGCTTGAATTGGAATTCATTGGAGTTAATAATCGCTTTTAAGTAGGCACTTTCTATCACAGAAGCCTATTTAAAATATAAATAAGAACTATTTTAAATGTTAGTGACGTAAGAAACGTGGACTAATTGTTTGCGGTCATTCATTGGCTTGTTTCGATCATATGATGTCGATATAACAAGTAGGTAGAACATACCGAGGTAAGATACAGCTAGAACAGAAGTAAGGTATACCGTTTCGATATTTACAGATAAAGATAGCGTTCATAATCGAGGCACAGGGCCTCATACATGGTAGGGGAACACGCCAACCACTTAAAAAAATAATAGGTGGATTTATCTTTAATCGATTTTCTTACCCAGGATTTTTATCGGAGAGCAGCCATCGAGTCAAAAACACTCGTCTAGACTTTTGGTTTTTTTAAACATAAAAATGTATTCTTCGTTCACAAAGACACAGATTACCATATTAAAGTACGTCAAGTTCAAGTCAAACTCACGTTATTGTTTGAATAGTGATTGAACGTTTCGGAACAAATAGATTGGCATCTGTCTTTTCAACTGTTTTTGTTTAACATATTACAACAGACATGAAAAATAATTTACAGATGAGAATTCAGAAGTCTAGACATCCACGAGGCTTATGACCTGTCATTGGCTGGTTTAAGTTGCCACTTTCCACTCTGTGTAACATTCAATATTCTGCCTATGTTTGAACATCTATATTCCTTCGACTCTTTTATGTGTTGACGTTTGTGAAGTTTGAGAGCTGAAGCCGTTATTGTAGCGGGGGAGATTAATTTGATTGAATTATTTCACCCACATTCTAGGCAAGACCTGAAAACATTTTTCAATTATCATACTTCTAGAACAGGTAGATTTATCAACAATGTTTTGAGTTTATCCAAATTTAGTATAAATAATTCTAATTGTTTACTTTTTGACAATGTGGTTTTTTTGTTACAAAATTTATTAAACAATCATCATCATCATCACCATTCCCTTACCGCAGTTAATGGTGCATAAGGCACTGCATTGGTACACCGATCGCAGCGTATTTGATATTTTTTATTACATGAAGTTAAGACGTAAAGTCTTACGTTTCAGATACCAGTCCAGGGACTATGAAATATTCTAGTGTGAAAACACCCTTTAGAATAAATATTTCATATCAAGCATGTCGAGAATTGAACCAGAAACTTCTTGGATGGTAGGCTAACGCGCTGACCATTACACCACGAGGCCGACTAGTTTCATAAGAGGTTGACCTTACCGAAGAGTTGTATTCAAGTCTACTCCTTACTAATGGGCAGTACAATTGTTTCACATTAAATACATTTTTAAAGTTTTACGCTTCTCTCAAAACAAATCCAAGCATCTTCATTCAACAAGAAGAAATATTTGCGTTCTTATGATTAACCCAAATATTTAATTTTGAGGGCCATTTTTAACGAGTTGTAAATAACTATAAAAAAATAAATTTAAAAAATTAACTGTAGTTTCATCATCATCATCACTATTCCCTTTCCGCACCTAATGGTGCATAGGGCACTGCATTGGTAAGCAACCGCAGTGCATTTTGACCATTTTTGTTACATGAAGATAAGATGATCAGTTTTACGCTTTAGGTACCAGTCCGGGGACAATGAAATATTCTTGTGTAAAAACCTTTTTTTAATAAATACTTCGTGTCCACCATATCGGGAATCGAACCCGAGACCTCTTGCATGGTAGGCAAACGCGCTGACCAATGCACCGCACCACAAGGTCGACATCAAGAAAAATACCCATATATTTTATTTGGGACACTATTATCAAATCGATCCTATTTAAAAAACCGGTAAATTTAATTGGGTTATTACATCTACAAAAGGTATTGTTAAGTAAATAACAGCATTTATCGATACTTTTCCTGGCCGATTACCTTTCTTTCACATCCTTCACTTGATCCATTCTTATGGTATCTACCTAACATCAAGAAAGAAGATATTAAAAATTAGAAAATTTGGATTTAGAACAAAAACAAAATAACATTTTTGACTTATTATAATATTATGTTATCTGTAGAACATTAACATAATATTAATGGTTGGTATCCATTCAACGCTTCTATCCTTTCTTTAAATATCACAAAACTCAATGAAATTCGTTTTTCATTTACAGTCCGACTTTTCGTTAACAGGTATACTTTGACATTTACCTTTATTTAACTAAAGATTATTTACACATGACCACTAGTAAAATATATTTAAAGTTTCTTGAAGACGATAATGTTAATGTGATTGTCTTTACATTCACTTTTACGAGAATTTCCTTGGAATATTATAAGAATTGTGTATAGTAAATATAAAATTACCTTCACATTTTGAAACAGTTTAAGTAAATGGAAGCCTTTTGAAGTAAATCCGCAGTCCGGCTTCTCTTGAATGAGTTTTGTGTGGTTTTCTCTTGATGAACCAAATGGAGAGAAGTCCCTATAAAGGTTCTCATCCGAAATCCTCCCACTTTCCCAATACTTCTCAGTAAAAGATATCCATTAAGTAAAATCCAATTGTGAAATATGAACCTTGTACATAATAAGCAATACTGGTACTCACAAATAAAAAAATATTTATTGCAAGTTTTAATGTATGCGAACGGTTAACTCTGAAATCCCGCATTAATTTCTTAAGTAAACACATTTCAGTAGATGGTTTGAAGCAGTTAGATTTGATTTTAGATAAATACCGGCTCAAGTTGTTAGGCTAATTATTGTTCCCAATACGCGGTGTCCCAAAAACATTTATTGAATTTTTTTGCAACAGAGGGGGAAAACATTTTGAGATGGGAATATGGAAGTTTTGGGATTTGCTGTGGGCTATGACCTGTCATTGGCTGGTTTTTTTTATTTTTTTTCATTGTATATTTTTTTTTTACAAAATACATTTTTGAAATACAAAATAGGTAAATATACAGAACATCTTATATATAACGTTTCTACCTCTCTAATTTAAAATTAAAATTAAAAATAAACAAGGTAAATTAAAAATAAAAAATAAACATTCTTTGGTATGGAGTCTAGGAAGGGGTGAGTCTTAAATGTTTTTTAATTTTAGTTTTAAAAGTTTGATAATTTTTTATAGATTTTAAGTTTTCCGGAAGTTCATTAAAGTTTTTTTACCTATGTACGTATAATGGTTTAACGCTGCTGTTGTTTTACATCTGTGCAAAATTAAATTATTAGAAAATCTAGAGTTACTAGTTTAAGTGGTCAATTAACACACAACGGAACATTCACCTTTCTGCCTATGTTTAAACATCCACATTTCCTCAACTCTTCCATCTGTTGACTTGTGTGAAGTAAAAAAGCTAAAACCTTCGTCATGTTTTTTTAAATTTTTTTTATTTTTGTATGGGAGTTGCATTATTTTTACCTTTCTTATAATATAAAAGGTTAATATTTCAAAAGAGGATTTTTTTTCAATATTTTTTTTTTAAATTTAACAAAATTGTTGAGATCAGGAAAGATATACTAAAGTGGGCCTATCAGAAACTTCTCAGCATTTGCTCATGTGGAGAGGAATCCACTTAAAACTCTTCAGGAGAAGCCGGCTGGTTGGCAGTAGTCAACAAGCCATCCGTTCTACTAAAAGAGTGGTTGGTATTTTGTTCCCTACTTTGGTTTATTTTACCTATTGCCTGCACTGTATTGACCATGTATGATACTTTCTCTCGGGTGATTTCTTTATAACCTATCACCGATGAGATGTCGCATAGATCTTCATCCAGACTTCTGCATCGCGCCTCCAGCTGTTGTCTTTGAAAACTGAAAAAGGAGCAAAGCATCGATAGGTGAGGGACATCTTGACGAGTATCATAAACGCATAGGCAGCTTTCGATCTCGGAGAGCTTAAAACGATGCAGGTAGCTCGTAGCCAGCATTTTGCATTATCCTGAAATAATAGGCATGGAAAATGGTAGGGAACAACATTTTAGTTACACTTCCGGTAGTGTCACTAAAATAATGATCGTTCCAGAATTAAAGGGTGTTATTCCATAATCTCTTTGCAATTTTTTCTCTCTCTCTTTTGTAACAAATTTTCATACAACAACTGCATTCGTAACATGTATGTAGATATATTTTTTTTATTTTCTTTTTTATTTTTCATTTCAAGACTCACCAAGCCACGTAATTTGGCTGGTTGGTAAAGATTATTTACATTTTATCAATAACAATAAGTTCCGTCAGCGATTTAGTCTTTATTTCCCCTTTGATCACGAAACACCGCCCTATCATAGTCTTTTTTTAGCTTTGTAAACAAATAAAAGTCGCGATAGCCTAAGTCCGGTAAATACGTTGGCTGACGCAGCAATATGGAATGTTTTTTGTTAAAATGTCGCAAAAAAGCTGCAAGGCATCCATCATTTTCGCTCTGGAGTAATCTTGAAAATTCATCGATCACACCAAAATCCACCTTACTAGTTTGTCTTTCTAAAGCAAACTACGCTTACAAAATGGCAGACACTTGACAAATTCATTACAAACATGTGAACCAATCACCTCTAACCACCATGACTTTTGCTCAGAGGAACCTCTGCTCTATCGCATCGACAGTGTTTAATATTTTGGAATAGTGTATTGAGCTCTAAAAGACAAAACATGTTTTTAAAAGAGGTGTTCTGAACTAGATTTTTTTTTATGAGAGGAATTAGGTTCAGAAAAAATTCCGTGAAGATTAAAAAAATATTTGAGCGTGTTCCATGTTAATGCAATGTTTGTCATCATTTTTTGTTCTTTTAATGTGATATGATGTGCCACGTGTTTTTTAAAATTATTTATTTATTTATTATATATACGGCCTAAGCCAATTACAAGAGTTACATGAAGAAACATAAATGCAAGAAACTGAACAAAAATAACACAAAACTATTTAGCAAAGACAAACAAGGGCAAAACAATAATTGTATACAATATATTTAAAAAAAACGAAAGACCTAAAACTTTGAGCTAAACCATGCCAATCCAACTTCAGCCCACACTGTTTAGTCGCGAAGAGATCTACGAAAAGCCGGAACATCTATCCCAAAAAATTCCAAGTCGTGTGATGAATTGACTAATCTACACATTCTGGATATTGGGGCATAAAAACCAAAGTTGCTCTTAAAAGATTTTATAAATAGCAGATTTTGACTTCTGGTGACACGGTTGGGAACATGAAAAGAAATTGATTGCAACAGAGATGGGACATCACTTAAAGTATTAAGTTTTTTCTATAACGCATATACGGTCCATCTCAGTTCTACGTCTCTCCAATGAAGACAGATTAAGAGATTGCTCTATTTCAAAATATGTTTCTTTCAAAATATGTTTTTTTCTTTCAAAATTATGTTTCTTATATTGCATTATATTTGTTTTGCTATTTCATTTAAGTTAAATATTCGCCCAACTCAACACAGAACTTAATTCTTATAGAATTGAGATATGTGTCTCAAAAAATGTTGTTTAAATATACTACTATGAATAAATATAAAATAAAATGAAATTAATGATAAAGGAAAAAAATAGTGTTTACAAAAGTTGTATTTTAACTATGGAGAAATAAAAGTTTCGACACATACAGGAGTTTTTGAAGACTCTTACAGTAAAATAAATAAAACAACTTTGTTTTTAACCACTGATTTTTATTTTTCACCAACCGGTTTCAAAGCAAACAAGCTTCTTTGTCAAGGTTTATGTAACTAATAATAATAACAAAAACAAAGTTGTTTTTATTTATTTTACTATAATGAATAACCACAAAGTTAGTGCTTCAAATATAAATTTTATACTCTTACAGTGTTTATAATAGCGCCAATGAATGATCAGTCATTAATTTAATTTGCAAAATAAGCTTTCTCAAAAATGGCAATTTAGGAAGTTGGCAATACATTTAGTAACATGAGTCTTCGAGTAATGCATTTACTTTAATATTGGTAATGCCACAGAGAGAAATAAAAAGACGCGTGTTCTATATATTATTGTTTTCTCAATTAAAAAAATCCATGAAAATTGTCGATTACGGATTAAAATATAAGGTGTATTTTTTTATCAAACCTCGCATGTCTAAAGGTCGGGGAATAATATTGTGCGGTTTTTTTAAATAAAGTTAAGAGATAGATATAGTTTGTTTTGTGACACCGTTTAAAGGATTGTTTTATGTAACCAAAGTCCATAGAGCTACTCAGATTAGATTGGTATCAGATTTTGAGATTGAGGACTAACCTAAGTTTATAAATCCCGCACCCACCACTAAAGTTCCGATCGCCATAAATATACCCGAAATGTTGTCAGCTTCATTTAATAGCGTTTCATATTAAGTTTGATTTAAAGTCCTTGAAAATACATTAAACGGGATTAAATAACTAACAGTAAGGAATATAAATAATAACAATTTATTAGTAAAACTCGAAAGTATTTTTTAGGCGTTTCGTACCAAGAAAAATATTTAGTGAGCTATTGAATTTTTGTTAATTTTTTCATCACTTTCCCTTTTACTTCCAGTGATGCATAGGGCACTGTATTAAAGTAAGATGATGCAAAAGCAAGTTCATTGGTTGGTACTATTTGGATTTTTTTTTAAGGTGATTAAAACAATGAGGTGTTTGTTTTTTTTTTGCAACACAACAGGCTAGGAGGCACAATTAGAGTCTTTACAATAACAAATTATTTGATTTCGTAAAATTGCCTAATAAATTTTGATAATGATTTCAGTAAAAATTTGAGCATATATACGATAATAAAGGTGTAAAAAACAATTTTATAGGACTATTTCTCATAAGGAAGGCTTAAAAAAATAAAAAATATAATGTTCCATAGTTCAATAATGAAATAATTTACTTAATATATATTATTATCAGTGCACGTTGATGTCAACTTTTAATAGCAAGTGTCATATCAGCACGTTGTTATATTTTTGTGCCACTAGACTTTTTTAACAATTTGTGCTTCTACTATTATTTTATTTTTTGTATGCATTTTAGGTAAAATTTGTTGTTATTTAAATATCATAACGTTAGTTTCACATTTTTTATGCAATTACTATTGGGTAGTGGGATTTGTATTTTAGTCTAATTAATGTCCCAACGAAGAGATGAGTATGTCTCGAAACCATTTGAAATAGAAAAATTGGTAAGTGGTTATTTACAAATATTAACTAACATTCAACGATGTTTTGAGTATGTCAAAATGTTGGTTGACAGGCCGAATTTCTTTCCTGGGGAGTATTTTCGATTTAAAGTTGTTGTTGCAACCGTGTGCACAAAATTTTTTGAGAAGGGGATATGGAAATGTAGATCTCAATAACTCGAGACAAAAAAATCCAGCCTATCTAAAAACATTTGGACATATTAAAACGTTGTTGAATTAACTACTAACCGGTAAAAGAAGAAAGATAAAAATTTGAAAATTGTTTTTTGGCGTTGCCTAATAGATGAATTGGTTCAACCGGATGAATCTCACCCACATGGTAAAAGTTTCAGCTCTATAACTTCATGACAGTGAACAAATAGAAGAATTGAGAAAATGTTTAATTTTAAACATATAAATGGACTATGTAACTTGATTTTTTTTTTCAGCTTCAGTGCTGCAGAGCGGCGTTTATTTAATAATTAAAACATACATATAAAAATTTGTTACCCACTAAGACTTTTTGATGGGACACTTTTTTTAAAAATTTTTATGACAGGTATATATTACATTTATTTTATTTATATTTTACAAATTTATTAATAAACAGGCACTATGAAGTATCTAGAAGATATTTCTTCAGTGCTTTTTTTTTCATTTGAAAATCTTTCATGTTAGTGATATTGATGGACGGGTTGTAATTTTTGAAGACAATACGGTGTTTCTATTCCACGCTAAAATCCGGAAAAAAGTATTAAGTAAAAGTAAAAAAAGCTTGGAAAAGATGAAAACATGGCTAGACTATAACTTACTTACATTTAACGAGCACAAAACCAAATATCTGACTCATAAACCAACGGAATCAGCCAACATAAAGAATTCGAAATGTCGATAAAACAAAAAATCTAGGTATACATATTGATTATTACTTAAGATGGAACATACACGTAGATAAGACAGCAACCAAACCAAGGAAAATAATGTATTTATTTAAAAACATCAGAAACAATGTAAACAAAACTATTTAAATTAAAATATACTGTGCTCTGGCACAATCAATCATCAATTCCGGAATAATGGGATGGGGAGGAACAAGTAAAACCACATTAGAGCCAATAATGAAATCATAAAAAGCCTTATTGAGAGAAGCCAAAAAAAACCATACCAATACTCTACAGACAGACTTTTTACATAATGTCCAGTACTAGACATAAGGCAAATATACATTAAGATATTTTTAAGACATTTTCATCAAAAGCCTGACAGACAACAAATTTACAACATAAGGCAAAGACAAAAAACAATATATAGTAAAAAACGAATTAGGGACAAAGCTACTATTCTTTTCTGACCCCTAAGCTGTACAACTTTTTAAGTAAGGATATTATCAGTAAGCAAAATGAAAATCAATGTTTTCAAAAATTTAGTCCATAAACGGATTGCTGAAATGACTATACAGGAGGCTGAGGAATATGTTTCATGTAACAGAATATAATTTTTATTTCTTGAAAGTCCTACATCATTTTATTAATAAAGGTATCTATTAAAATCTTTTTTCATATTTCTTTTGAATTTTTAATATTTATTTTGAATTTTTACCGTATAATATTTTGATGTGACTTGACAACTGATGTGAAAGTATGTACTATTTTGTAAAAAATAAATAGTACACTGACACTCCGGAACGCGCTTGTGGGCCAGTGAAGTGCCTACATTCATAAATAAAAAGTAAATAATATTGAATGTCTCTTTTGTATAAACATTTTTTGTAAACGATGTATTTGTATTATATAGTGGATCCAATAGAAAAAAACATAGACAGAATGGTGAATGTTAGACAGCGTGGAAAGTGGCCACTAAACCAGCCAATATACCTAGACGTCCATATTCCCTTCTTATTTTTTTCCCCACTCTGTTGCAACAAATTCCGATCAACTGAAGTTCATTCTAATGAATAAATGCTATTTCCGATGCTGGCACCCGCTTATATATATTTTTTTGAAACATAAAACAAGAACACTTTTCCTAAAATTTAAATCCTGCAGCAGTCATGTTGAGTATATGCAAATCAGATTTACGAACCTCTTTATGAAATATAATCCCAGTTATCAAACTTCAAAACATCTCCAAAATTTATCAACACTTGTAACGATCCTGTGGTTTGCTGGTCTGTAATATATTTTGATAAGTTAAAATGCTAATTTTGTAATTAATATTCATTGAATCAAATTTATACAATGTTAAATAGCAAATAGGGAAAATGAATTTGATACTTTACCTTCGAAACAATAAAATGTAACTTTGTAAATCCTTAACCATTGGAGATTTAACATTTAAGGCAGAAATATAATTATTGTTTAAGTCAAACGTATTCATATTTAAATCCACTTTTGTCTTGAAATTTTAGTGGAATCAAATAGGATCGAAATGAAATTTCTAATATGTAAGTTTAGGTCAGGTATTGGTGAATCGTGTAAATAAATTCACCATTGCGTTTCAAAAATAATTTAAGATAGCGGAAAAGTAAAATAATTTTCCAAACTGACAATGTGAGCGGGCAATGGATTATGCAGCCAATAATTTACTAAAGATTTACTCGGAAATAAACACGTAATAACACTGGCTAACCTGATGTTGAGTCTTCTTTCTTCTTGGCAATCAGCTCACGTAACCAGATTTGTGATTTGGAACACTGCAGGCAAACAAGTTTCGTCTGGAGACGGCGGATGATGATGAACGGCAATAGATGATGAAATTTTTGGGGCGTAGTGCGAGTTTAGGCCAATATATAAAAATTTTTATGATGAAAATTGCGGAATACTTGTCAATTTTAAAAAAATGTGCGTAACATTCGCAGAGAGCGCAGGACCAAACAGTGTCGTAAAACCAAAAATGTCCAGTCAGGCGTAGCATCCTCACTAAACCAAAATTAGCCAGTATCTACATGCATATGATTATTCTGGCTAAAATAAAAAACAAATTATCAGCTCAACCGTGTATTTTAATATATTATTTCTGCGAGGTGACATATTTAGTTAAAATAATTACTTTAATGCAAGTTGATATGTTTTATTCAAATGTAACATTAATTTGAATATGAAATTTGTAATAATCGGTGAAAACAGAAGATCACATATTAATGAATATAATGTACTAGACGATAGTAACATTTCCTATCACTGTCAACATTTAGGAATTTGAACCAGGTGATCAGTTTATTAATTGATTTTATTTATACTACCCCTTGTCCCAACCTTATGGAAGATGAAAGGGTTTAAAGCAAGAGTGAAAGAGACATTGAAAATTATAAATGTAAATATTCGTTTGCGGACTGAATTTGGTTAGTAGAGGAAGAAATATAATTAATTCATAATGAAAAAAAAATTGCTTGCATGTATTAGTGAATCCGAAAAAAAAAAATATTTTATTTATTTCGAATACAAACAGATGTACAATTTTAATGGTTATAAATACAAATTAAAAATATATATATATATAAATAGTAGGGTCTAATAATGCAAATCCAATGATATGCATTTACTTTATTAAGCTGAAATAAAGCGACGACGCGCGACGGTTTAAATGATTTAAAGAATAAATACACTTTATATGAAAATAAAATAAATAAAGACAAAACAAGGAGATAGTGGAAAAAGAAAGAAGGTAATCGATAAAAAGTGGTGAAGGATGAATAAATAAAGTGGGAGTAGAAAATTGCATTTGATTTAATAAATAGTAAGGAGCAAGAAAAGAGACAAAACGACTTTTCTCCTTTGTTCGGATTAATATAAAGGGGATTTGAGTATGTGGTGCATGCTTTCAATGTTCGTTGGCAGTTAATTTCAGAACTACAGGACGCAAACCTGACTTGGGAGGATGCACAGAAGATGGCAGCTAACAGAGATACCCGGAAGTTCTTTGTGGACACCTTATTATTATTTATTTTATTTATTTATTTATTTGACGGACTTATACAGTCCATTCTTACGATGGTAAATACGATTTTTTATAATAAATACAGGCACTAATAAAATAAAATAAAACTTAATAAAATTCATGCTAGGACATAAAAAAAATATGTTCCAACTAAGAAACAGACGTGATATGATAATAGTTTTTTTAATAGATAATAATATAAACATATTACAACAGAGATGAAGAACATTTAAGAAAAGGTAATATATAAGTCTAGGCATCTGCAGGGCTAATGACTTGTCAATTGCTGGTTTAAGTGGCCACTTTACAAACTGTGTAACATTCACCATTCTGTCCATATTTGAATGAATTTTCTTCATCTCTGTTTTAATATGTTAATATAAACAGCTCCCCAAGGAGTTGAATCCAGTCCTTGTCTAAAAAATTTGAACAAACTCAAAATATTGTATATAATTATACATTAAAGCAAATGTTAAAAATGAATAGAAAGTACCCATGGGATAATCAAAATACGTTATATCAAACGTCAAATTATTTTCAAAGGGGGCAGTTTGAACCCCCTAAATTCCTTCCTTATGTATGTCGTTGGCTGCGGAGGAATAATAGTCGGCGGTGGCATCCTAAGCCCCAGTTAGCAAGAGGGGTTACTTACTGTCATGGCATCAGGTGGCAACCGGTTGCAAAAAACAAACCAAACAACAAATCTCCTAATCCAACGTGAAGATTGAGGACTGGGAGGGCTGACCCTAAGTAAATGGGACATATAGCCACGAAGAAGAAGATACCCATGAATATTTTGAGCAAATTAAAAAGATTGTGGAAAAGGCTGGATTTAGATTAAAATTTATTGCAACATAGATAGTCAACAATTTTAAGAAGTGGTTATGGAAGTCTTTATATTAACAGGGCTTATGACCAACCATTGGCTGGATCCGAATTGCGGCCCGGGGTTGCCCATATGTGATATAAAGAAACACAAAAATGAAACTAATTTCTTCTGGAAGTATTTTTTATGTCCGCAACTGTTTTCAGAAAAATCATAACAATAATTTTAATTGCAGTAAAATGACTGATAACCATGTCGGCCTCGCGGTGTAATGGTCAGCGCGATTGCCTACTATGCGAGAGGTCTCGGGTTCGATTCTCGACATGGTTTATACGAAATATTCATTTTAAAGTGTATTTTTAGACAAAAATATTTCATAGTCCCTGAAGCGCAAGACCGATCATCTAAAGTAATAAAATATCAAGTACCAATTCAGTGCCTTATGCATCATAAGGTGTGAAAATGGAATGACGATGATGATGAAAATGACTAAAAGCGCGGCAACGAGAAAATTCAGTGTTTTTTTGTTGTTGTTAATATGCTATTATAAACCAAGCTAAAATTTGTTTTTATTTTTTTTATTCTTATCATCAGCGATATGATTTTTCAAAGTTTTGTATTTCTGAAATTACTCCGTGTGTCACGTTTCAAGTTTTCTTCCGCTTCAACTCGGTCAGTTCTACCGATTAGTCCGTTGACGGTAAGTGTACAGGAAATTTTCCACAACTTCTTATCATTGGTTGATGCATATGAACTAGTGACGTCGTTAGTTTTGGTTGAAATATTTTTCACTTATAAGTGTAAAATGTCATACCACAAAGTGAAAAATGTTTTTGATAACAGTAATGAAATATTTTTCGTTCATTTTCAAGAAAATTTGCCTCCTAATTTAATGCTCTTATTTTTACCGCGCGTAAGAAAACATTTTTTGTATCCAATTTTCCGTATGACTGAAGTTTCTTATTTTAATAAATAAAACACCAGAAAAAATGTGTTTTTAAAGAATAATGTAGAAATTCATTATTTATTATGCGTATGACTAAAATAAATAATATTCTAAAACAGGAAAACTAAAAACAAGAACAAAACGAAAATCACAAATTTTGTTAAATTGAATAGAATGATTAATTTCAAAGGAATTTGAAATTTTAGTTGGGAAATCAACAGTTCTACATACATATTTAAAGTTAACAAACAGATATAGTGTATAAACTCAGAACTAATAACAGATATCCACAAAGTATGCAAAGTTAGTAAAGAAAATATATTACATAAATAACTACATATTATTAGTTTATATATAAAAAATGTTATTTTCATGTACTCGTTATTATTTTTCAATAATCAAAGAATTTTGTAATTTTTTTAAAAACAGTAATTTTTTGTAAATTATGCGGGATAAGGACAAAAATTCTTGAAGAGAGGATAAGGAGGGGAAGGGAGATGTACATTTTTATTATTATAATGTCTACTAAGTTACATAATGCATTTTTAGTGTAAATTTTAAATCTGACAGAGTGATGTTTGTATAATCTATATCTTTAAATTTTGTATTGTACACTGAAAAAATCCAACGAAAAAAAACATTTTTAACAAACGATTTTTTACTTATTGGTATATGAAACAGGTGGTACCGTCTACAAATCCTGGCTGGCACATGTATTGTTATTATACAAAGTAGTTCTGAACAGTCAACTATTCCTGTCATAATTTTGTAAAGCAGTAGTTGGTCCGCACACACTCTGCGGTATTGTAGAGAAGTGATTCCATGGTAGGTGGAGGCAGTGAGAGTTGATACATACGAAATACCGGTTTTGTATTTTAGGTACTTTATAAATTTGTTTTGAATATTTTCTCTTCTTGTAATATATATGGCATACTGGGGATTCCATATCAGAGATGCGTATTCCAAATGGCTTCTGACAAACGTATAATATAATGAAATTACGGCCTTCGGATTATCAAAGTGTTTACTCATTCGAATTATGAAACCAAACATGCTCATTGCTTTGGAGGTAATTTTATTGATATGCGATTCAAAAAGTAGTTTTGAGTTGAGTTGAGTACATTACAAGTACAAAACTTTTTGAATACACAAGGTGTTTTCAATTATTAAGAAATATGCCCGAATGATGACTATTTATCAGGTAACGAATTGCACAAACAGCTTGTCTATTTAGTTATTAAATTAAGACAGTTTGAAAAGGTGAGGAGGTAGAGCTATTCAATTATAACGTAGATAAAACTTTTACATTTAAACTAGTTAATTACTTAACTTCTTAGTTTAGTTGTTAGATTTGGATTAATCAACTTGGGTCAGCTTAGGTAACGTTAAAAAAGTTTACGGCTTGTTAAGTCAGGTGAGGTTTAACTTTTGTTGTGAGGGTTTAATTAGGAGGTAAATCAAGTCATAATGTACTTGTGTTTCATGGAATTTTATTTAATTACGCATATAGGGCTTTTGCGTAAATAATTTTCCATATATCGTTTGTCCCGAAAAACAAAGACGCGAGTACGAAAAATTCGAAAAGTTAAATATGACTTAATATTTATAAAGGCCATTTTACCTGTAAAAACGTGTAGAAAATCAAAGTTCAATTGGGTTACAAATTAAGAAATCAGGCAAGAGTATAAATTTGAGTCAGGTATAATTGATCAGGTTAAGAAATGGTCTTTGAGATGGTTTGCTGATGTAAAACGAATAGATGACACAATAATGGTAAAATAAGTATTTATAGTGAAAATATAAGACAAGGACGACCAAAAAAGACGTGACATGACCATATAACCCAAAACCTTTAGTCCGATTATGTCAAAAGCAGGCAGAACGGAGAGCCTGTACACATTGATGCGCCACATTCATATATCTTGTCATACGACAAAATTTATAAATGTGTGATGAATGTGGAAGAAGCTAGGAATGCATGCCAGGACAGATGTATGTGGTGGTCCATTATCTCTGCCTACCCCTACGGGGAAATGACGTGATGGTGGTAATGGTAGGACAATGACGTTTTTGTAGTCGTATTATTTACCGCCAGAGAGCGGTTATGTCGCTATCGCATTGGGGCAAATTTCAGAACTACATAAATAAGAAAAAATATTGGAATAATGACACAATTGTGAGTTGCTTGTCAATTTTACGGCAGCTTTTGCGGTAACCTTCAGTCAAATTTGTAATTGTCTCGAATAACATTCCGCAGAATATTGATAGCAATGCATTGCTTCAATGAAAAAGATAAACAAAATTGTAAATGTGATTTTGGGTAAAGGTTGTGTTTTAGCACATGTATCATTATTCTACTAGAGGTGGTAAAGAAAATGAAGCAGTTGTTTTTCCAAAATAACTAAAAAGTTAGTTACTCTCCCCTTCTTCTATTAAAAACTAGTAATGGTACGAGAAACAGTTTCTCAAATAACAGCTTCGAGCAGCGTGGCTTGTAACATTATATTTTTTGAAAATGTTCCAGCAGTTGCTTCTACTAGATTTTTTGCCCTCACTGCTCCAAACTGTTATTTAGAAACATTTCCTATTGTGGAACAGTAACTGTAATTGCAACTTTTTTTAAATAACTGAAACGCCCATCTCTATTTTTCATCCACAGCAAAAACTCATCAATTTACTACGAAATGTTGCATGTTTTTAAGTAACATTCGAAATTTCACCTGCTCTTTTTGGTTTGACAGTATTTCAGTCGGCCTCAAATTCATACCCTTTCCCTTCCTGTCGTTTATTTACTGCACTACTAGAATCCTTTATCATTAAAAAAAAAGAAATGTCATGATCACTTCAGGTGTACCACAGGGTGCACATCTAGTGCCCCTTCTTTTGAATTTATTTGTCAATGATATTGTCAATGCGCTCTCTGCTACAAATTTATGGCTTTTTGCTGATGATAACTTTAATCATTAGAAACTGTATTGGACTACAAGATGAAATTGATTATTTTGTTATGAGAGTTGCAATTTTTTTTTTTAAGAGTCATTGACACATTTCTGGTCATGCAGTTATAAGAAGAGATCCCAGCAGAGTACTTGTACGAGGTTCCTGTTATTTGAATTATTTAATCAAAAAAACATGTACGACTTTTGCTTAGAGAAATTTCCCTTTTGTAGCCCCAAGAACGTCCTGGATGAACATATAAAGTTCTCTAAAACTTTTCCATTTTCAGGAGAGGTGAACAACTTTAGAATTTGCCCAAGGGAAGAGACCATTACAGGAAACTGCTGCAAGATATTGAATATATTTATGTAATATTAAGCGTGTTGTCCAGATGTTTGTTGAAATATATGTGTGTGTAATAATTTTTAACTTTTATTTTTGCTATTATTCAATCATGTTCATGCTTCCACTTTCTACTATGCTGAATCTCAACTCAACACTAGGTTTTTTGCCTCATAGAGTTAAGGATGCTTAGTTTATGGTCTCTTACACATGTTATTAATATTAATCGCATCGAGTTAATTAAAAAAAAAATGGCATACAATTTTGGAATCAGAAGAAATAATACCGATGCAAAACTTTTTATCGACATATCGAGTTATTCAATACACCGATATAATGCAAACGTAATCTGCATCTTCAAAGTGCTTCATGGTTTATTTTACGTCTTGACAATTTTTCAACTAATACCTGTTAATGTTCCTTCAGAAAAAAAAAACGTTCCTTGGTAATGATAAGACTAAATGTGGTTTCCAGGCACCCCGACCTAGAATAATCAGACTTGTTAACAAAAATCGGAATCAGAGTGATTTTAATTGTACGTTCAAAACTTTTTTTAAAAATCTTACAAATCATTGAAAAAATAAATACTTATATTCTATAAATTTCTTATACTTACATATATTCAACCTGGATCTCATAACATTTGTCTTTTTTGTATGTCATTGTTTTTTAAAAAATATTTTGTTCCTTGTTTTATGTATGCTTATATAATGTCTTTTTCAAATTTACTCTTCTCGAAAATTTATAATAATAAAATGTTTGTATTTTGTGTTCATGAATGTAATTTACTGATAATATTCTCAATAAAATGCGCATAAAAAAACTTTTGAAGAACTGCTATCTATTTCAGAACAAGTTAAACCTAGGATAGTTAGTAAACATACTGACAATTCAAATTATGTACTATTTTAATATTTTTTTTTACCTTTTGATAGAATAAGCTGCACTCAATCAAAATAAATGCCAATTTTGTCGGCATTGATAATAGAAATTTACTAGTTGAAAATGGCCCTGAAATCGACTTTTTTTATAGAACTGGAATCATATCAAAAGACCGCAATAAATTTCGTATTAAATTCATAATAAAACTGGGGTTTAATCAGAATCCAAATTGTATTTGGAAGTTTATTCTTATATTACATGATTGTTTTTCTTTTTTACCAGGTCTCTTGGGTACGACGAGGTCCCGAACCAGATAAATTGGAAATTCTTACTATAGGACAACAGACCTATACTGCTGATACAAGGTAAAATTCTTAAAATCAATTAAATACATTTTTTTAACGAAAACGTTTTTGAAGTCTTCAAATCAAACAAAATAGTCTTGAATATGTTACGATATCGCAGAAACGCAAAATGTTTATTTAAGAAACACATTTGACTTAATTTTACACAATAAAAAAACCCATTTGGGGACATGCATGTAAAAACAATAATTTATTGACGAATTTTTACTATTGCTTGTAATATTTATATATTAGTTGTTAACATAAGTTGTGTCAGTTTTTTTTAAATTAAAAAATTAAAATAAAATGATAAATTTAATGTAACACATCGTTCAAAAGAAAATTTTCTGTTCTATAAGATATTTAATTTGTTGATATTTGCATTCAATCGAAGGAATGAAAGAGAAAACGAATAAGGATAAAACATGATTGATTTATTAGTTATAATCTATTTTCTTGTTTTCTTTATTTGAAAAAAACAGACACATATTACGTTAACACCCACACTTAAGGTATTTTTTTTATAATGAAGCTTTCATGGCGGTTGTCGAAAAAAGCTTTCTGATTTTTTAATACCAACCTGATATTTGTACTATATTATTTAACACATTAGTCAATAATGTATTTTTTTAATTTGTTTTCTGCTTTATTCCCTCTTGTAATAAGTTCATGTCCCTGAACAGGTGGATGACGATGTCCATCTCCAAGTCTGAATGGAATAATACTTTTAGCGTATATTATTAGGCATATCTCAGACACATAAAAGGCCTTTCAAAGTTGATGTAGATGAGATTCTTATTGGTACTTTGAGAAAAATTTAAATGATGCCTTTTTGTTCATTAAATATTCGTTTAAGATGTGTAGCTGCAGTAAATCACCACCATATTAGCCCATATTCTCGGTGTCGTTGGCAAAGTGCAGAAAATATTTTTTTCATATCAATTCTTGCTTCTTGCTAATGACAACAAGATATTTTAACTTATCGAATCTCTCAATGATTTTTTTTTTTTCAACAGGATATTAATTGTTTTGATAAATAATGCGACATTATTTGTCTTTATCTTAACGTTGACAAATGTAAAATAATATTTTTCTCCCGACAAAAAACTTAAACAATTCAACTTCAAACTAAAAAGCATTTTCCTTTCAATGGTTTTGTCAATAAAGGATCTTGGCATTACTTTAGATAGTAAACTCTCTTATCGTAAACACATTAGTAATATTGTAAACAAACCTCTCCCAGTTTATCAATAGAAAAATGACGGACTTCAAAAACATTATTATAATATGTATCTCCAATTTGGTCTCCACTCAATAAGACTCATATTGACTATATCGAGTCAGTCCAACACCTTTTTTTTTTAGCAAAGAGGCACTGTTGCTCGGATTGCAAAGAGGTAATACGAGTACTATTCCTATTTTGAAATAGAGCAATCTTGAAACGTAGAATTGAGATGGACGTTATATGCATTTTCAAAATACTTAATGCTATAAGTGATATCCCATATTTGTTACAATCGATTTTTTTTCATGTTCTCAAGCATGTCACCAGAAGTCAAAATCTGTTATTTATTAAATCCTCTAAGAGGAACTTTTGTTTTTATGCCCCAATGCCAATGTCTAGAATATATAGATTTGTCAATTCAACAAAACTTGGAATTGTTTGCGATAGATCTTTTGTCTTTTTATAGATCTTTTAAATATATTTATTTAAAATATAACAATTTACCACAAAGTTAGTGCTACAAACATCCAACATTTTACAAACGGAAACTCAATTTAATCGTCGCGTCGTGCAGCTACAAAGCGCATGGACGAGTAGAATTCTAGAAAATCGTGTTTATTAATAAATTGTATACCATTATTTTACTGCCCTTTTTTGTCTTTGCTACGCAGTTTAATGTTCTTTTTGTTTAATTTGTTAAGTTTACATTTGTTTCTTTATGTTACTATTGTTATCGGATTAGACCATATAAGTATCAAATAAATAATGCTACATGTTTAACTTTTCAGATTTTCCGTGGAGTTTCTGAGTCCTAGCACTTGGAGGTTAGTTCTGCGAGGAGCAGTCGCCTCTGACTCTGGGACTTACGAATGTCAACTTAGCACCCACCCTCCTCTCCTATCGAGACACCAGCTCACAGTCAACGGTATTTTTTAATTAATGTAATGTAATTACCCCTCGGACTCGGTTTAATTCGTGGAAGTCAAATATGAGTAAAGTGTGTATCTATATTTCAATAAATAACTTCTGAACAGCTCGGGGATGCCATAAGCAATGAGAATGTATTTATATGTATACTAGCGGACCCGACAGACGTTGTCCTGCCCGAACGTTGGCTTGCCTGCTATTATCTTGGAAAAATACTTTTCATCTAGGTACTTGTTAGTGATTAAATTCCAAAACTAAAAATTGTTCATATTCAAAAAGTATTGAATTTAAGTAGGTACTTGTTTATATTTGAGTTCCAAAATATAAAAATAATATATTTTTTAAATTATGGTGTTCTTTTTGCAAACGTTAAGCTCCGGTCGTCTCACCAACAAAAGTGTGTACTTATGTAGGAATAAGATTTTTATAAATGTATTGAATTAAATATTATTTTGGTGTCACCAAAAATCTAATAAAATGAAATAAATGGGTGCAAATTATAAAAAATTTAAGGAAAAAATCTAATTGAGATCCAAAAAAAACAAAAATCGTTTGTAAACATTCAAAAACAAACTTTTTTATAGACAAAAATAACATTTTTCCATTTTTTTGCAAACGCATTCTACTCGAATGCAACCCTGGTCGATCGATGAATAAAACATAAATGTTCTTTTAACATAAAACTTCTTTTTTACATCTAAGATTGAAAATTTAATATCTTTAAACATGCACAGCGCAAAGATCTATATTTTTCTGAAAACCACACGTAAATCGGTTAAGCCGTTTAGAAGGAGTACGGTGACATCACGAGTATAGAGGCATTACATATATAAAGATATATCGTTCACTTCCCAACCTCTTAATAATACTAACATTACAACAGACATGAATAGCAATTTACAGAAGGGAATATAGAAGTCTAGGCACCCACAGAGCTTATGACCTGTCATTTTTTATTTATTTATATTTATTTATGTTTTACTCTTACAAACTATCAACAATAATAAAAATAATGTGACCTCACTGGGGTTACCCGTGACGAGGACCCTAAATAATAAACTTTTTTGAAATGTTTTTACATTTGAGAATAAATAAAGAAGACCAACTAAATAAACAGAGATAATTCACAAAATATTCAGACAGTTTTAAAAACAAGGTATATAATATGTGCTTCTTTATTTCGTTTCTATAATAAAATCTAATTTTATCTCTAATTCTGAATATTATATATATTTTTTTATTTTTGACACTTGTGCAATAATATTTACACACATGTTCACCCTCACTCCATTATAACACCCTCTCACCCACCCTTTCACACACTTACACTAAAAAAACACACTAGCATGTATTGTACGAGTATTTTATGTATTTTTGTGGATATCTGTCATTAATATTTTTCTCTGTATATTTTTTTTGTCATATTTTTTTACATGTATTACTGTTGATATTAGTTATAAATAAAATAAAAATAAAATATTATTGGCTGGTTTATGTGGCCACCTTACAGACTGTGTAACTTCCACCATTCTATATATATTTGAACATCTACATTAATTCGGCTCTTCAATCTGTTGACGTTTGTGAAGTTAAAGAGCTTTTGTTGCGGGTAAGATTCAACTGATTGAATTATTTCACTTTCATAATAGGCAACACCTGAAAATATTTTTTCCAATAGTTATACTTCTTTTTGGACCAGGTGGATTTATCAACAATGTTTTGAGATTGTCCAAATTTTTCTCTCTATAATAGATTTTCAACGAAATCCCAAAATCACCAAAAAAACCTTTTTATTGTTCTTTGAAAAATCATCCATCAATGACGTACAATAAATCGGCAAGGTTATTTATTTTTTATTTATGTTTATTAATTTATTTATATATACGCCCAATGGGAATTTTTCAGGACATATTGACACATATAATTTTTTTATAAAAAAAGTAGGAAGACTCAATGGTATATAGTAGACTTTGAGGGAGTGAAAGCGGGAGAAAGGTGTTTAAAATTGAATTTGATTCAGTGATCGTTTGAACGAATACAACTTGTTATCAAAGAAATCGAGACTGGTATATTTGTTGGGAGACTTAAGAATTCTGGGCATAGGAGAATGAAAACCATAGTTAGTTCTATGGTTGTCGGTATGAAAGAGTAAGCTTTGTCTGAGGTTTCTAGTTGAGATATTTAATTTTATTGAGCTCAGTTGTTCAAGCGCTTTAAAGGGTGAGTTGAGAATTTTAAATAAGACTAGAAGGTCGGATTTATTTTGATGGTCTTAAAGAGAAGATATATTTAAGGTAGTTTCTAACTCATTATACGTATATAGGTCTTTGGATAAGCCCATTCTCCAGCCTATCTTTATCATTTTAATTTATTTTATTTATCATATCAATTTACAAATAGTTAAGAGAAAAAAATGAAAAAAAAAAAAAAAACAATATACCTACATAGGAGAGGCACCGCGGCGCACTTGGTTAGACGGCCAACTGTGAAACAGGCGTCACGGGTTCGAAGCCCGCCAGTTGCAAGAAATAAAATTCAAGGATTTTTTTTTCTCATTTGGTCTGGGTGTTTTTTGGCGGAGGATTAGCGGGTTATTCCTTTCAAAAAATAAAAATATTTATTTATTTTATTTAATTTTTATAAATACATTTATATTACAAAAAAAAATAACAACGTATCCCTAACTCTATGAGGCCATGAGCCTTGTATTGCGTTGAGATACAACATAATAGCAAGTAAAAGCATGCACATTATTAAATGATAGCAAAATTTTATATGAAAAACTTAATAATAAACCCATATTTTGATTAACAAATATGTAGGTATGGACATGTTAAGTGTTATCATAAGTGTCCGTTTTCTTTTCAAATTAAAAAATAACTACCAAAATTCAAACAAAATAGTAAAAGTTATACGTCATTTGAAATTAAATTTTCCGTTTTACATTTTATTTGCTTTTTTTAATTTTATTTTTTTACTGCACCACAACAGACCAGGAGGCCCAATTACAGTGGTGAATTACAAAACAGAACACCCAGGCTTGAGAAAACCCAGGAATCGAACCCGGAGCCTTTCGTATGTGAGTCAAGCGTCTTGACCACTACACCACGGAGGCCGCCGTTACGTTAAATATATTATTTAATTTGATTACAACTTTCTAAAATGGAATGTCAAGTAGACAAAAGCGAGCGTTTTCTACAACTCCTGTTCTGGCTCAATTGAAGGAATAATAGTTAAAACAAATAAGGAGAATACATCATTGACAAATTTATTGTAAAATGATGATGATGTCTTGAGGAAAATAAAATTTTCCTTTGAATGATATAGATATTACTTTTATCATTTAGTGCGCTAAATTTGAAAAAAAAAAAAACGAAAACAACGTATGTTAACACCCAAAAGATTTCAAAAAGTGAAATTCATAATTTGATACACAACTAGACAATAACCTTTTGTACAACTAAGGTATTGTAGATTAACGGGTAATGAAATAAATAAAACATTATACAGTAACTACTACTACTACTACCATCACGCCATTTCCCAGTAGAGGTAGGCAGAGAAAATGGACCGCCACACACGTCTATCCTGGCATACATTCCTAGCTTCCTCCACATTCATACATCTTGTCATACACGCCCTTCGGTTCTGTCTGCTTTTGACATGACCAGACTCAAGATTTTGGTTTATCTGATCATGCCACGTCTTTCTTGGTAGTCCTCGTCTCACGTTGCCGTTCATTTTCGCCATATATACTTGTTTTACCATTCTTTTGTCATCCATTCGCTCTACGTGACCAAACCATCTCAGATACCCTTTCCTAATCTTTTCAATTATACTTGACTCATTTTTACCTTATTTTTATTTTTTAAATTAAATTAAATTTATTTTATTTTTATTTTATTTATTCGTTTCGTAAATTCATGCGTATCGTTCAAGAGTGAACGAGAGCGAAATACGATTTTGATTACGTTTAAATAAGATTGATACATGACTAAAAAACAAATTGACGGAACAAAATTGTAACAGAATAAACCTCCAAGTATACAAGAAGAAGTTTCTGCAGTTGTATGGACAAACTTCCAGGGAGAACTCTGATAGCTTGGAGAGAACAATCCTCCTAGGAAGTTTTGAAAAGACAAGCGTGGACGTCAACCGACAAGATGGGACGGCACAGTCATTGAATTATCAGAATTATCACTGGCGAATGCTTACGGAAGAGCACAAGACAGTTCCGGATTAAGGGAGAATGACCACAGATAAGCCGTGTCTAGAGTCAGGCGTGATCACCATACTCAGACATGAGGCACGAATTGAAGAGGAAGAGAGAAACAAGAAGAAACTTGATAACAAAATACCTTTTTTTTGTTGTTAAATTTGGTTCACTGCATAACCTGGACTAATCATAACTATGCTGGGCTTCATTTTAAGAATTAACAAACCTTTTAAAAAACCAAATACATTAAAAACTTTATACAAAATTTTTGTACGCAGTAATTTAGAGTTTGCATCCGTTGTGTGGAGCCCACAATACATAACAAACATAGTAAGGATTGAAAATGTTCAACGAAAATTTTTTAAATACCTAGATTATAAAAACAATAAAACACTTTGTACTTACAGCCAATTTGCCAAACAAAAACGGATTTTTTACCCTTGAAAATAGACCACTGTATCTGAATTATGCTATTTACATAAATTATTCAAAACTAAAGAAGACTCTTTTAGCCTACTTTCCAAAATTCATCTTAATGTCCCCTTTCATGTGACAAGTAATAAGTATTTGTTCCATCTGCCAGTCTGTAGCACTAACTATGCACAACACTTTTTCCTCTATCGTTCTTGCTCTAACTATAATGCTTTTCTTTTATCTTTTGATATATTTGACATGCCCTTTGATTTTTATTATTGTAATTTTTTTTTATAAATAAATTTCATAAAAGGTACATGATTTTTTTAAAACTCTAAACATATCTATTTTTACACATCTAGTCAATGTTATCACTGAAACTCTCCAAAAAAGAGACCAACTCTTGTGCTCGGAGAGTGACTTACGCTGTTGTAGTAGTTTATTGTTTATTATAAGAGTTTATATAATTTTAAATACGAGTACATAAGGAAAAATAAAAACAAAGGATATACAAAGAAAAAACATAAAACAATAATACATTCTCAAATTCTTTTATTTTTTCTTTTTTATATATTTGTATAATAGCATTTATTTTATAAATAGTGTCTACTGTATGAACCTTAAATATTTTAAATAGACTTTCCGTATTGAATGTTGAGGGTTTCTTTAAAATAACTTTAATAGTTAATCTTTGTACTATTTTAAGAGGGTTTAAAACAATGGCGTAAGAATGTATTTAAAAATAAATTAAAACTCGTTATTTCTAGCTATGATATGATCCAGTGTACTATTTAATGATGCCTATACTTACACACACCTGAACACTTACTTCTACACCAATACACATAAACACACAACTACACTTACTCTCATACAAATACACATAAACACACCCTTTTGTTAAAACACAATTTAATAATATGTATGATTCTTATTTAGAAACTTTGCTGGCCTCTCTTTACACTTTATTGTTGTTAATGTTACTTTATCATTGTTGACTGTTTATTTCTAAAAAATAAATAAGTTAAAACATCATAAACCTTTTTCTAGTCCTAAGCAACAATTTGCATGGTAAATATTTTTTTTCCGGTAAGAATATTATTGTATTGCTTCCGACTGGTAGTTTAAATGTAAATACTATTTTATAAGTACTAAAAACACTATAATACTTAGTAATCTGTAGTTTATAATAAATATGTAAATATAAGATTGTAGATACTTAATAACCTACAACTGCTGTTGATTGATTATATTTTTATTGTTGTCGATTGTCTATAACTCATAGTGGAGAATGATCCAAATCACCCGACAAATAAAAGCATTATTTTTTACCGTTAAAATTATATCATCATCATTATTCCCTCTCCGCACCTAATAGTGCATAGGGCACTGAATTGGTACACTCTCGATCTCGATCAATTTTGTTACATGAAGGTAAGGTGATCAGTCTTACGCTTCAGGTACCAGTCCAGGGACTATATAATATTCTAGTGCGAAAACACCTTTTTAAATAAATATTTCATATCAACCATATCGAAATCAAACCCGAGACCTCTTGCATGGTAGGCAAACGCGCTGACCATTACGCCACGAGGCCGACAAAAATTATATTCAAACGAAATATTTTTTCCAATTTTCGATCATAGAGGGGTTAAAAATTATATACACATGTACAAGTATAAATGTTTTGTGAACAAATATGTACGAAATATTAAATTTCAATTTTTCGCACAAAACTTTACAAAAGCGTGTCAAAATGCTAAAAGCTCAGTTAAAACGCGGTCGAGCTTTCGACCCGTATTATGTCAGCAAATAGGAAAACATACATGAATATTCTTTAGGTATGATAAAAGCGACCTTTCGATCCAAGTCGAGATTACAAACCTCTAGAGCGATTTGTGAAATATATAATTTTTACTCTTGGATTCCAAGAAGAAAAGCTTATACGTATATTGTAATCGAAAATCAGTACTGAATTGTAAATGGAAGTTATGAATGGAAGTTATGACCGAGTTCTGAATGGAAGAGGATGTATGGATCAAATATTTGCTTAACAAAACATGACAGAGAAATTTCTTGCTAAAAACCAAAAGCTTTTCTGCGCATTTGTCGATCTGCAAAAAGCGTTTGATAGATTTGACAGAGAAAAATTATGGAAGGTGTTATCGGAGTACGGAGTAAGCGGAAATCTAACACGTGCTATTGCTTCTCTGTATAAAGACAGCACAGCATGCGTTAGGGTAAACGGATCATACACATCGTAGTTTGACATTCATAAAGGAGTGAAGCGGGGATGTGTTATGTCACCATGGCTGTTCAACGTGTATATCGATAACTGCATGAAATAACTGAAAGGCTTAAGAATGGGAGCAAAAATGGGTGATTCAAATGTCAATTGTCTTTTGTATGCTAACGATGCTGTACTCCTTGCTAACAAAAAAGAGGAACTGCAATTCTTGGTAACAAAGGTTAACGATGTATGCAAGAGAAGCGATTTGCTGATGAATGTCGATAAATCGAATGTGATGGTTTTTGAAAGAAATGAAAGTATGACTAAATGTGAAATCACTGTGAATGAAGTTATACTAAAACAAGAAGAGGAATTTGTGTATCTGGGAAGTATGTTCACTAGGGATGGAATGACTGAGAAAGATATTGAAAGTAGGGGGAGTGCCGGGAACAGAGTGAACGGTGCACTTAAATCGACCTTGGCAAATAAATGCTTGTCACAAGAGGCAAAATTGGCAGTTCACAACGGAGTCCTGGTCCCGTCCCTGATGTATGGGAGCGAAGTATGGACTTGGAAAACCGGGATGAAAGTAGGCTAAATATTGTCGAAATGCGATCTCTCAGGTGAATGTATGTTAAAACTATGTACGATAGATGCACAAATGTTAAGATCCGTACATTATGTAAGGCTGAGACAAGCATTATCGACAAAATCAAGAAAGGAGCTCTGCGCTGGTTTGGACATGTACAACAAATGGACAGCGAGAGAACGGCTAAGAATATTAACAATGCAAATGTTGATGGATACAGAAATAGAGGAAGACCGAGAAAGATATGGTATGACCAAATCCAACAAATACTTAAAGATGGACATGTCAAAAGTCGGAATAATCGGCGCGCGTGCATGATAAGATGTATGAATATAGAGGAAGCGAGATCTGTATGCAAAGATAGAGTGTTGTGGCATTCTATCCTATTTGCCTACACTTACGGGGAAACGGCGTGATGGTTTGTTTGTTTGTTTTGTAAATTAGTACGCAGAAAATCTAAAATGAATTCACCAATTAAAGAAAATGAAATGAAAACGATTGATTAGTTTTAATTCATTTTGTGAAATACAAGTTTTTTATTGATTTGTATTTGCTATGTAAATAAAAGCTTCACCGGTGTGAATTAAAAAATATATCAGATCGTAGTATTTTGCAGTATCGTCATTGACTTACGGAAAAGATTAACAAATTACAACAGTGATGGAAAATACCTTAAATAAGGGAATATGGAAGTCAAGGCATTTACAGGGCTTATGACCTGTCATTGGCTGGTTTAAGTGGCTACTTTACACAGTGTGTAACATTCACCATTTTGCCTATGTTTGAACATTTATATTTCTTCGATTCTTCCATTCAGTAACGCAAAAATTATTAATATCGGAAACCATCATAAAACTTGATACCTATTTTGATATTTTTTAAAAAAGAAATTATTTTTATCTTAAGATTTAACCGCCACAGTTTTATGTGCGATTTGCCAATTATGTTTTGTGGTTTTATTTTAATAAAACGTAAAATTTAGTAATCTTCACAAAAAATAGAGGTTTAAGATTTTTTAACGAATTTAAAAAGTTCAAATAGCGTAGAAGAATGACGAGACGAGCATTTATAAGATTTTAAAGTTAAATAAACAATTTATAAATAGAAAAAAAAGTGTGAAAGATTAAATTACATGGATAAATATGCACAGAACCAATTCTACCGAAAAAATAAATATATAAAATTTATCTTCAAATTTTAAAACGAACAAGCGGGCTGATAATGATTTCATGTGTATTAAAATATTTTTTTACATTAATAAAAATGGGAGACGGAGTGTGGTCCCGTGGGTAATGCCGCAGACTCTGGGTCATGAAGTCCTAAGGTTTAAACTGTTCGAAGTGTTAAAATTGTAGAGCATCATAGTGCCCAAAAGTATGAAAAACAAAATATCACTTATTTTTTTTTTTTAAAGTATTGCGTATATTGTTAATAAATAAATGGTTTTTTATTGTTGTCAAAAACATTTTTCACTTGGTGGTATGATATTTTACGCTTATATGTTTATAAATTTATACAAACCATTTTAATTTAGAGTTATACTTTGACCGGTTTCAAGGTTACTACCTCATCGCCAGGAATTAAATTAATTTATAATATATATTATCATTGTAATTTATTAATATTATAATTTAATTTATAATATATTTATGATACAATAATTTACAGTATAAATAGCAACGCAAGAAATTACAAGTTAGTTTAATTCCTGACGATGAGGTAGTAACCTCGAAACCAGTCGAATTAGAGTTATCTCTAAATTAAAGTATTTTCTACAAATGTATAAACATATAAGTGTAAAATAAATAGTTTTTCAAATAATTGTTAATATTACTTACCTAAAACAAATAAATATACCCCATTTTTTTAAATTAAAAAAAAAATATTTATTGATTTGGCGTTTATTTTGTAGAACTCCCTATTTAAACTTTTTAAATAAAAATCAAGCTCTGCTTTGAGTCTACTGAATACTTGATTTTATTTTTACAATACAAAAACGGATATTTTTGTGACAATTGTTTTGCCTTGTTAGAGGATTTTCAAATTAATGTCATTAAGTCAGTAAATTATTGCAATATTTCTTTGTAAATGCCCCAACAACACGAAACAATTGTAAGATATTTTTTCGTTTTTATATGTAAAAAATAAAATAATGTAATTTGGTAATGTATCCAAAATAAAACAAGTGTATTGGATTATGATTCTACTTTATTTTTTATAAAATATACAAAGGGTATATTGAGACGCATTTCGTCTTGTTAGGACATTTTTAAACAAACTCGTCACAATATACCCTGTGTATATTTTCCATATCCATTTCCATATCATAATCCAATAAACTTGTTTTATTTTGGATACATTACCAAATTAAATATGGAATTCTACCAATTGTCTGCATACACAATAAATAAAATAATGTGTTCAGTAGACTCATATCAGTATTTGATTTTCATATTATATGTATTAATATACCCCCCCCCCACCTAGCTCTAATTTAATTCACATTTTTTGACGAGATTATTTCCAAATTAAAAGAAAATTATTCATTAATTGAAATATTTAGGTTTATCATAAAAACGTCAATATTTATTTTATAAAAAAATACTCATAAATTGAAAGATTATTTTAATGTTCAATACGAAACTTCAAATACGACCAAGTCCACAATGCTAGGATTATCTGCTGTTAAAAGGTCTGCACTTTAGAATTTTCAGAATTTTTCCTTGAAACCTCGAATCATTAATTCTGCTTTGAAAGGTTCTCTTTTGTTAAGGAGATCGGAGCTTTTAAGGGAAAAAAACAGACACTTTTTTAAAGAAAACTTTTCACCCGGAACTTATTCTGTTCCAGATGAAAAAAACTAGGTTTCCTAATCTCTGTTAGTTTTCCAGTTAACCTGATTTTACTATCGATAAAATTTTCCAGTTTTTAGTGGTGGAAAAGGTTTCTTATCTACATCAGTGGTGGTTTTTAGGCGTGACCCTTTTTCTTAATAGCTCAGAGTTTTTTTTCAGGAAAACCAAGCATAGAAAGTCACTCAAAGAAAGCTCACTGGAAGATTAATGTATTTTGTGATATATAGTATCACGGCTGTCATATCAGTCTTTTCGGAAATAAATTGACATCTTAAAATGTGACTCTAAAAGCAGGCGTGAAAATTACGTGAATGTTAAACGGGGCTCTACGGAACACGGCATTTTGTTTATTTATACATTTTGCACTCAACAAAGAACTCATTGAACGTTGTTATGCAAAAAGCAGCCAGCCCTACAGTTTTATTTTTTTATTTATCAATATATTTCATAAATGTAAAATGATTTTTATTCTATACAATTTACTTCCATACATCTAGTAAATTTTATATGTAAAAGTAACTCTCAAAAAAAGAGGCCAACTCTTGTGCTTTAAGACTGACTTACACTGTTATAGTTATTTATTTATTAGAATTTTCATAATTTTGAATATAAGAGTTCAGTGAGTTAGTCAAGCGTCTTAACCACTACAACACAAAGGCCGCCAGAATTCTATTTTTTTAATTATTTATATTAAACTAATACTTTGCATACATTTATTAAGTGCAAACACAGCTTATAGTGACACAACCAGGAACAACATATGCTTGTGAACTTGCCGCGACTAGCTAGAAAATCTGTGATGAAGCGGGGCACTTAAATGAATTTTTTAACATCTTGCATAATCATATATATATATATATATATATATACATATATAAATATATATATAAACAAACATATATTCTCACACACTTACACATATTCTAATTTATTCATACATATTTAGTTTATAAACTAACATTATAAAGCACATCATGTGTATTAAAATTAAATTATTTATATACTTAATTAAATTCTGTATCATTAACAAAATCTTTTAATACCAGTTTTCAAAATCTACAATAAAAATTATTAATAAATTCAACAATGTTTGAGTATGTCCAAATGCTTGCAAACTGGCTGGATTTCCTCCCTACCGAGCTATTCATATTTAAATATATTTCAACAGAGAGGAAACACATTTTTGAAGAAGGAATATGAAAATCTAGGCATTTACATTTAACTTCACAAAAGTCAACAGATGGAAGAATTGAGGAAATGTGAATGTTATACATGGGCAGAATGGTGAATGTTACACAGTATGTAAAGTGGCCACTTAAACCAGCCAATGACATGTCATAAGCCCTGTAAATGCCTAGACTTCCATATTCCCTTCTCAAAAATGTTTTTCCTCTCCGTTGGAATAAATTAAAATTATTATTTAATTATTATATATATTTTTACAATTATTTAAGAAATCACTTTATAAAGCTCACTTGGGAGATTGTATAATAAAAATGGCGTTATTTAAGTAATCCGTAATAATAATATTTAAATATCACAGATCACTGCCCATAGTTTAAACTTCATGTAAATCATATTAATATGACGATATTGCGACTGCGAGAAAACCAGTTATGTCCTTTAAAAAAAAGTGGATTAAAGTTTTAATTTGTCATTCATTGTTTTTTTTTAAAAATAATTTATGTAAAAGAATTTTCGACAGAGATTGATTTAATGTTTCAATTCAGAACCTTTATTAGGTTAAGAGAGGCGTATGTTGATCATGACGAAATACGTGATATTTATTTGTACTGGTTATAAATGTACGTAGATTTCACTCTGAGTGCGTTTTGGTACTAACCATTAACCATACAAGGGGTTGTTACCCCCGTGAAACAAACAGCGTGTTAATATAATGTGTTTCATCACCAACCCTTAAAGAGGCGGTAGGGGTGATAAGGACGCAATGCCATCATCATCCCTGACGAAGTATGCACTTTGGGGTGATGAAGGAAATATAAGGACAGGCGTTAGAACTAGGGTTGCCAAATACTTAAAAGTGTAAGTTATATTTTTTTGTATTTACAAATAAAATAATAAAAGCAATGTAACTGTAACAAATCACACCTTTAGGACGAAAACGATGTAACTCAAAAAATCAACTTTTTGGGAAATTGCAATACAAGAATGTAAATTGTGACACCTTCACATTCTTTGAAGTAAGTACCAAGTTTGAATTAAAAATTATACCGAAAGCTTTGAGCTATGAATAATAATAAAAAACCAATTATTATTAGTTTAAATAAGACATTTATTTAATGAGTCATTATTAGATTGAAAAAAAAAACAAACAAAAGCACTTTATAAAATAGATAATGACATTATTTTTATTAGGTCAGATCAGGTCACCTAACACATTTTTTATATTTATTCACGAAATGACATTTACGTCAATAAGTCCCTAAGATTACCAATAACTTCAATAATAAAATGACATTTACTAAAATAAGTCACTAAGATTTTCGGTAAGTCAAAACGAAACAGTTACAAAGTTAAATTGTTTGTTTTATTATTTAAAAAAAAAGGGTACACATGCCATTTGTATCGGAATAAAACTGACTCAACCGGCTTTCGGTCACTATGTGTTTGTCTGTGAGCGTCTTTTACACAGCAATATAAACTCAAAATTAATTGCGTCGCTTCTGTACTGACACGGAATCTAAATTCTATGAGTAAAAAATGGACCGATGTAAGGGTTCTGTCCTATTTTTACCCGAATGTTGCGTTTTTTTAATTGCAGAAAAATGGATAATGTTCATTGAAGTCATTCAATGATCTTAACTCATTTTAAGCATTTTTTGAGTTAAGTTGTTTTCGTCCTAAGGTGCAAAATGTAATGTTTTCAAATAAAATAAAATATTTTTTCATGTGGGAGTTGCTTACTTTTTGCTTTGATTGCTATGTACAAGATAACAATTAAAGCAAAAAAGAAAATATTTACTGTATATGGTATGTTTCTTCTTTATTTGAATTTTTTGACTGTTGTGTTAAAATCTAGTAATAAATTTATTTAGAACAAATATAAACTTTTAATAACATGACATTTTTTGTATCAAACTTTCTCAATAACATATTTTTCCAATTTGAAATATTTATATTTTTTCGTATGAACTTAAACGGCGTTTTGTAAATATAATACTTTTTATTTCAATCAATCAAAAATACTGCTGATGGATGAAAAAAAGAATTATTATTTCGAGCAAAATAAACACCGATTTATAACTTGCTTTTAATGTTTGCCAGGTATTATTGACAACCCTGAAATTATGCAGAGCATGAGCTTTAATGTTGCACATTCCAATATACAAGACCAGCCTGCCAATGATTATGCCTGTAGGAAGGACAATCTTTATGTTGAACAATATTACTTTTGACATTTGAGATTATTTTTATATATACCTAATTTTATTGACATTTAAATTTTATTATTTTCATATGTATGAATTAAAATACATTATTTTTTTTGTAAATATTCGTATATATGTATAAAGAAATAATTTTTTTAATTGAATTCATAAAGAACCACATAAAGCCACCTTGTAAATCGTGGAATACGCAAAGTGGCTTCATGAATGAAAGAGGATATATTGATCAAATATTTGCTCCGTGAAATAAGACAGAAAAAAACGGAAAAAGCTTTTCTGCGCGTTTGTCGACCTGCAAAAATCATTTGATACAGCTGACAGAGAAAAATTGTGGAAGGTTTTATAAGAGAATGGAGTGAATGGTAACCAGAAAAGGGCTATTGCGTCACTGTACAAGGACGGCAGAGCATGTGTGAGGGTAAATAGGTCATTCACATCGTAGTTTGCCATACCTAAGTAATATTAACAAATTGCAACAGGGATGGAGAATACCCTTAAGAAGGGAATATGAAAGTCTAGGCATTTAACTGTGTAACTATCACTTTTTCGCCTATGTTTAAACATCCAAATTTCTTAAATTTTTCCGTTTGTTGATTCTAGTAAAGTTAAAGAGCTGATACTCCAGTCTTTTGTCCACAAACATTTGTATAAACTCAAATATTGTAATACTTAAATAAGTCAAACAGGGGTGAGTAATGTTATTATAGTTGTTCAACGTATTCATCGATAACTGTATGAAAGAACTTAGAGATTTAAGAATAGGAGCAAACATGTGTGATAAAACTGTTAACTGTCTTCTGTATGCTGGTGATGACGTGTATTTTGCTAGTAGCAAAGGAGACCTGAAATTCTTGGTAACAAAAGTCTATGATGTATGAAAGAGAAGCGATTAGCTTATGAATGTTGATAAATCAAAAGTAATGGTTTTTGAAAGGGATGTAAATACAACTATATATGAGATCATGATCATTGTGAACAGAGATATTCTGAATCAGGTAGAAAAATTTATGCATCTGGGAAGTATATTTACTAGAGATGGAAAAAATGAGAAGGATATTGAAAGGAGAGTTAGTGCTGGAAACAGGGTAAACGGTGCACCGAAATCTACCTTGGCAAATAAATGTTTGTCGCAGGAGCAAAACTAGCAGTTCACATTGAAGTTCTATTGCGAACCCTAATGTAGCAAAGTAGGGATTTGGAAGAAATAATATGAAGGTAGATTGAATGCTGTTGAAATGCGATTTCTCAGGCGAAGATGACGATGTATGATAGGTTCAAAAATGTCAAGATCCGTGAACTGTGTAGGGCTGAGACATGCATAATCAACAGAATCAAGAAAGGGGTGCTGCGTTGGTTTGGGTACGTAGCGCGAATGGATAGCGAAAAAACACATTAAAAGATCAACGATGCGAATGTTAGTGGAGAAAACGAGGAAGACCGAAAAAGACGGGGCATGATAAAGTCCATAAAATACTTGAAAATGGACATATCAAGATTAGGAGTAATCGGCGTGCGTGTAAGAGAAGATGTATGAATGTAGAGGAAGCGAGGTATGTATGCAAAGACAAAGTGAAGTGGCGTTCTAATCTAATCTGCCTACCTTTACGAGGAAACGGCGCAATGGTTTGTTTTGTTGTTTGTTTGAAATTGAATCGAAAACTATTGACTCTTAGTCCCTATTGCAAATTTATTGCAGAAACATAATAAGAAAAACAGATTCAGCGGTATTGTAGTATCACCGACAATATAACGTTCTATTCTCTCTGCCTGCACTTGCGGGGAAACGGCGTGATGGTTTGTTTTTATTTATATTTACTTACCGTATCTGTTTGGATACCGACATCTTTCGTGTTACTGAAAGGAATATCAGAGAGGATTGTTTCCTTTTACTTTGGAGTAACTGGATATTTTTATTTCACCATGTCACATTCAAATTGTACGGCAAATGTTTTTTTTTCGTCTTGTGTATGCCTTAAATTTGTTTTTATTATTAAAATTAACGTTTTGTATAAATAAATTGATATTAAAATAGTTTAACATCGTCTTTTTTATTTTTACCACGCATAACCCCACGTAATAGCCGCTGTTGGCAACCCTGGTTGTGACATAAACCAGAGAATGTACATCATTTACTGCGCTTTGGAAAGATTTATGGGAAGAAACATAACATTAAATTATTAACATTGTTATTTAGACGACATTCTAAGTAACGGAGCACTTTTTAATACATTTTCCATTTTTATACAGTGTTTTATGTTGATACTAATGGTTTCGTACCTGGGATTGTACAGGAAATAAATTCATATTTAGATCAAGGAGAATAAATGATAGGAAAGTTGCCATTTTTATTTTTATTATTATTTTATACTTATATATTTTATTATTAGTACTTGAGTGATGCTATGATATCTCCCGACTTTCGCATCTGTAATATTGTTTCAATTTATAAAGGTACTAAACATAAGACGATAAAAAAAACGAGTTATTGACTCATTTGTGGTTATTTGGTAAGAAAAGGAGATCCCAGCAGAATGCTCGTACGAGATTTTCCTGTAATTTGTATTATTAAATACCAAAACAAGTACGCCTTTTTTTTCACAGAAATTTCCCATTTGTGGCTCAAAGAGTGTTCAATATCCAGAATGAACAAATTAAGTTCTCCAAAATGAAAGACATTTTCAGGAGAAGTGTACAAGTTTGGATTTTGTCTAAGGGAAGAGATCATTGCAGGAGACTGTTGCGAGATATTGAATAGATTTATATAAACGCCCAATTGGCATTTTTATCGACTCATAAATACATAGAAAATGATTATAAAAAAGTTAGAAAGACTCAATGGTTTATAGTAAAATTTGTGGGAGTGAAAGCGGGAGAGAGGTATTTGTAATTGAATTTGATTCAGTGATCGTTTGAAAGAAGACAACTTGTTATCAAAGAAATCAAGGCTGGTATGTTTGTTGGCAGACCCAAGAATTCTAGGCATAGCTAAATGAAAACCGCAGTTAGTTCTATGGTTATCGGTATGAAAGAGTAAGTTTTCTCTGAGGTTTCTAGTTGGGATATTTCATTTTATTGAGCTCAGTAGTTCAAGTGCATCAAAGAGTGAGTTGGGAATTTTAAATAGGACTATAAGGTCAAATTTATTTCGATGGTCTTAAAGAGAAGATATATTCAAGGTAGTTTCTAACTCACTATACGTATATAGGTCCCTGGATATATATTACTATTAAGCGTGTTGTCCAGACGTTTGTTGAAATACATATTTATGTAATAAATTTTACTATTGTATGATGTTTTTAATTTTAATATTTTTAAGTGTTATATTTTCTCAATTTTTAAAAAATTGTTTAATTTTTTATTTATTTTATAATTATTTTGTTTCGCATTTTTTGTTTCTTTTTTATGTTATTTTGTAAACTTGCCAAACACAAGAGCCAGACTCTTTTTTGGCAAGTTCAACCTTACGTGTCCCATTTTTATACTGCATGTATTGTTAATTGTATATTTATGCTAATACAGGTTTTTATTTTTAAAAAAAATAATGCTTCCAATTTCCATTTTATTGTATCCCAACTTAACACAGGGCTCTTGGCATCATAGAGTTTGGGATGAAGAAATATGAAACAGATTCTACATTATTTAGCAAAATAATTATCATAAATTAAAAAAAAATAAAAAAATCGGTAATTGTTTCATTTAGTAATTAATTTTGACAGTAAAAAAAATAAAAAAATCAATGAAATAATAACAGTAATACATTAATAAGGTACAATGCTAATTTAATTAACAGCTTAATAAATGATTATATGTTCCAATTAGCAGGAGTTTAAATATATATTTTCAAATTAAGCATCAGTATAAAGTTTAATAAAAAATTATATGCGTATAAACTTATAAGGGTAATAATGAAGACAGCGTCAATATGCTTTGACCCTTATAAGTAATTTATTACAGAAGTAATCTTATACACTTATCTTCCCTTCGACAAAATCCAGTCATGGATGTTCATTTTAAACATGGACATTGTTTTGGAGAACATAATATGTTCGTTCAAGACGTTGAACACTTTTGGAACATTGTACGGGCTTAATACTAAAAACTATGTTAAATCTTATTTATTGTGTCATCTCTTTTTGATTTTATTTAAACTATATAAAAATATGTCACAAATGGTGCAAAGTGTATTCAATTGGAACATTAAATGCGGCGTAATTCGATTATCCGTTACGTAATGGTAGTTTTTAATTATTTTTTTATTATAGATGCAAATTTCTTTTACCTTGCTTACGTTATATGCAAGCTTTTATCGAATATATTTATTTTGAAGTTATATTCAGTTAACTTTAACATTTTTTACCATTGATAACAATTATAAAAATAAAAACAGAATAAGAATAAACAAAACAACACTTGAAATAAAATAAACAGTTTCAAAGATTAAACACATAAAAAAACAAAAGCCGCTAAATACCACCATTAAATAACTTAGCCTGCTTGATCGTTTCTGTAATGAATCAAACAGTCTCTCTTCGTGTATCATTACAGTTCAGAAGCTCAGCTTGGTTCTTTGTCGCAGCAATCCGAGTGTCAATAGGCTCTGCATGCTTTTAAGATGATTTGGCTTTATCTGTGCTTCTTAAAAGCTTCTTGATCCACTTATTGGCAGTTTTTTCTTTATTTGTTTTCCTCCACTTGTTGGTTTTGAAGTTTTAGAAGTTGTTTTACTTATAATAAACAAAGTTTATATTTCAAAAGCGAATTTTTCTGCAATTAAATTTCTTTAAATGTATCTAAACTGTTGAGATCAGGAGGGATACACTAATGTGGGCCAATCAGGAACTTCTCAGTATTTGCTCATGTGGAGAGAAAACCACTCAAAACTATTCAGGAGAAGCCAGCCTGTTGGCAGTAGTCAACAGGCCTTCCGTTTCACTAGAGGAGTGTTCGGCATTTTCTTCCCTACTTTGGTTTATTTAACCAATTGCTTGCACTATATTGACCATGTAAAATACTACGTCTCGTGTGAGTTTTTTTGGATTTATCGATTGAAAGGGACCACTTTACATGGCTTATTAGGACTTCATCCAAGTTCAGCCTCACTTTTTTGACCATAGCAGACATGGCTAGTTTATCTGCTCTCTCAATTCCGATTTCCCCAACATGAGCTCTAACCCAGCATAATGGAACATGTTTGCCACGTGCACTGAGAGCATAGTGAAGTTTTTTTAATGTTACTTATGATGGCATTTGTGAAGTAAACAGATTTGAGCGCGATATATATTTGTGCAGAATCTTAGCGTAGGTATAGATATTTTAGTAATTGCGAGGAGAAAAGTATCCGGTGAACGCTCGCAACTGACTAAACTCCGTTTTATCGAACATGTTGGCCGCAGGTTGAAGGAACATATTTCGAACGCTTATGTTTACTATAGCTATATGCCTCAATGGTTTTTAACCACTTTTTTTTCTGCCGACCGGTTTCAAAGTTACACATTTTCTTTACTAATAAACTTAACTGAATCCCATTTTGATTTAACAGTAATAACTAAATATTACTGAATAAATATACATCGAAACATATGGAGCTATTAAATAAGGTCGTTTTATCATGTTCTTGTCAACATGGTTAGTGTAAAGTGAGATGGATACGATCTTAAAAACCAGACAAGATTTGATTAAAGAAGATTCATTAGTGCAGGTATTATTCCTAGCTCTACCTGACCGAGTTTCTCCAAGGTATGCATGGCTACTACAATATAGAGACAAGAAGGAACGTGTATTTGACTACATATTTTGATCGATTGTTACGCGGTATGGTCGATAATTCTGAGACTAAGAGATTAAAAACTATTTTTTTTTTGTTTAATTGAATCATTTAGATAAATGAAATATTGAATGAAATACTTGAAGAGTTGGATAAATAAAGATTGATTGACAAATTATTAAATGTAAAGGACGTATTTCTCTAATAGCTTTTGCAAAAGAGAAAAGATCCACTTTCAGGAATTAATTAATTAATTATTAATTAGATATATTGCTAAGACGTTTCTTATAAATATATTCGACAGCTTCAACTCGCTTTAGATGATCTCTGACAGGCGTTGTACGAAAATACATGTATTTTTTCAATGTTTTATTTAACAAGTTTAGCACAGAATGAACATATTAAAAAAAAGGGTGAAGAACATTTAAAAGAAAGGAATTCAGAAGTCTAGGCATCTATGACCTGTCATTGGCTGGAACTAGTGGCCACTTAACAGACAGTGAACATTCCTCATTCTGCATTTGAACATATATATTTCTTCAATTTTTCCATCTGTTCATGTTTATGAAATTAAAGTGGTGAAACCTTTATTGATGCGGGTAAGATTCAACTGATTGAATTATTGCGCCTGCATTATCGGCAAGGCTTTAAAACGTTTCTCGATTTTTGTACTTCTTCTTAGTCCAGGTGGATTTATTAACAATGTTTTGAGTTTGTCCAATTTTTTGTAGACACGGATTGGATTCAATTCCCTAGGGAGCTGTTAGTATTAACATATTATAACGGGGATGAAACGTTGTAGAGAAAGAATTATACAAGTCTAGGCATCTAGAGGGCTTATGACCTATCATTGGATAGTTATTTATTTATTCGGTTTATTTACGATTAACGGGCATTTCCACATCATGGTAATATGTTTTTTTAATTAAAAAATTATTTATCTACTAACGAATTATAACATAAATTTTTATTCACACTCTGTAGTTATTAATAATATTTTTATCACCTTTTCAAAAGTTTGTCTGAGTTTTTTGTTAAGTTTTGTTTGGTAGTTTAATAGTTTAAGTCTGATTTATAAGTCTCCATTATCCTTGTCTCGTAGTTCATAATAAAAAGTACAAGTATTTCTGAGTAAATTCAAGCAGCACAGTAATAAAACAGAGAAAACATCAACTAAATGAAGAGACTAAAATTAGAATTTGACTAAATATTTATATATTTAAACGGAATTTGACTGTATTTTTTAGGAGTTACATATTCGATCATGAGATTATCTTGTGAAGTAAATAGAGCGTCCGGAAGGTGGTGTGGAAGAGGTAACCTGTGTAGGTCTCCCTTTTTTCAACCAATATTTCACATCGACGCTGCAAGAATTTGAACCAAGGATCTCATGCATGATATGCGAACCTACTAGATAGCAATAAAAAAGAGACTGATGTATATTTATATTTATGAATTATGGAAAAAAAATATAAACAGTATTTCTTCATTTTTTTTGTAAAATTTTTGAAAATTAAAATTTGTTTTTGATTTGAGAATTTGAATCGGGTTGTGGTCCCGTGGCCAGTGTTGCGGACTCACGGATCAGAGGCCCCATGTTCGATCCCCACCCCACTCCAACCATTTTCTAATAGTGAGTTATTTACAACTCGTTGAAAATGGCCACCAAAATTTAAATATTTGGGTTCATTATAAGCACGCAAATATTTCTTTAAAAAATATATATATTTTCATGACATTAGTCCTTTAGCGATGGCTCAATGCGTCTCCAACACAAACCATATGATCTACAATAAATGGAAATTTATAATTTGAAATGCCCGCGCTGCATAAATCGGTATTTGTAATTACGTTGACAGTATTGTTTTCGAAAATTTATCAAAGTTTGACGGTGATCGGATGCACAACATTCTGTCAGCGTCTGTTTGAGTGAGTCGAAAAATTGCTGTTAGGTGATTTTTACAACAAATAAAAAATTGACACAACGAGCGTGCCTCAAATTTTGTAATGCTGATGAAATTTTGTATGCCAAATCATTGAAAATGTTGAATAATGCTTTAAAATTGTGTACGTCAAAAATATGGGCATAAAAATGGTAAACGAGGTTAAAAGACGTTCGTAAATGATTAGATGATAATAAACATACTGGAAGTCCAGCAACGTCAAGTTCCGAAGGAAACATTGAATTGTCAAAGCAAATCGTGTTAAAAAATCAATGTGTACCAATCCGAAAGCTTGCTGTATTATTGAGCATCTCATAATTGAGATGTTTTGGGTGTGAAACGCGTCACTGCCCCCCTCGTTCCAAAAACACCTAAGGAATGTGGAAGGACAATTCGTGGATTTTACACCACGATAAAACTTGTATTCAGCGGTGATTGTTTCGGAGTTTTTGGCCAAAAATTTGACTAATCTCATTAACCAAGGGTTTTTTTCTCCAGATCAGGCCCTGTCTAACTTTTTTCTCTTCCCAAGACTAAAATTGCTTAAAAAAAACCGCGCTTTGAGATGATTGATGCCCCAAAAGAAAATTTGATCCGCGAGCTAAAGGTCATACTTTTGCAGGCTTATGAAAATTGCATGGACAATTAGATTGCGCATTGGCATGTATTGTCACAAATAGCAAGTATTTCAAAGAAGATAATAAAAAAATATTGAAAATTAAAATTATGCATTTTTTCGGCAAATTCCCGTTTATTTTTGTTCATAAAGTATAAGTACAAATGTAAAATTCATCCATAAATGTGATGAATGTGATAGATGTGATAAACACAGTAAACAGCAAACGAAAGTAAGTTTAAAGCACTTACCTAGCATGAAATTTGCGAAAAACGTATTATTGTTGAACACACAAAATCAATCATTTTAATATGTCACCAGTATTATCATAAACAAACATATTTGAAATAAAACTCGGGAAAGATAACCAAGAGATGGTAAAAGAAAGAAAGCGAGGTCTAGCATGGGCTGCTTTTAGTAAGCTCTCATGTATCCTGATGTCTATTATGTACCCACATTACTTTAAAAAAATATGCTTGTGTTTTTCTCGTTTTGAAATATAACTGTAAAACTTATGTGTCGACAAAAAAAAATTAAACAAATTATCAGTGTCACAAAGAGTTGTGGAAAAAATATTGCTGGGTATTTCGTTGAGAAACAGAAGAACCAACACACGGATAAGAGCGAGATCAAAAGTCACCACAGAGTATTCCACAGTTGGTCTACAGGGTTGCCAAGCACAAATGAGGCGGAGCTGGTCGAATAGCCAGAACCACAGACTCTAGATGAACTAAAAAGTCCTGGAATGCCGACCCAGAACAGGCAGAAAAAGTGTCGGCAGGCCTCAAGCAAGGTAGTCTGATGACATCAGACGGGATGCAGAAAGTGATTGGATGCGGAAACTTAATAAAAAGTTCTTAATTTGCCAGAGATGGCAAATAATGATGATAATTGTTATAAATGACGAAATTTTGAAAATATAAGCAACAGACAGTTATTAATTTTGTCGCGAGGTGTGTTAGTGAATCGAAACGTACTATCAGGCGAAAATGATATATTACAAGAATTTAGACAGAGGTTAATAACTAAGCATCAATATTACAAGCCCCGTTAGGCAGGATAGGATCAATAAGCTTCTCTCCGAGGTAAAACTAGGTTTGGATCAAAGAAACAGACGATTAAAAAACTTCCTCATAAATAATCAAGACAAATTGTAAAAAAATATTAAAATATTTTTAATTTCCCCTTAAAATAAAATATTTAATTTTTAAATTTGTAGTATTGTATTATCTATTTATTTATTTTATTGATCGGTGATTTTTCATTTTTATTGTATTATAAACGCGAGGTCAAACATTATTTTTTATTAATTCGGCGTGTTCAAGATTTTGTTTAATTTATTTTATGTTTTTATGTACGTAATAAGGTTTAAAAATATATGAAAAGATGCTTAAATGTATAGCAAATAAATTTTTTTTAAATTTATTTAATAAATAATTATTATGTTTACTATAAGATGATGTAAATACATATATAACTAGCGGACCCGACAGACGTTGTCCTACCCGAACATTGGCTTGCCTGCTATTTATTACCTTGGAAAAAGACATTTCATTGATAAGTAGGTACCTGGGTACGTGTTTGTGATAAAACTCCAAAACTGGAAATAGTTAGTATTCAAATAATATTAAATTTAAGTAGGTACCGAGGTACTTATTTATGGTTGAATTCCAAAGCATAAAATAAATATTTTTTCTAATATGTCATTCTTTTTGCAAACGTCAAACTCCGGTCTTCTCACCTACAGAGGGGTGTACTTTTATAGGAATATGATTTAAATTAATGTTTTAAATTTAAAGTTATTTAAGTTTTACCAAAAATCCAATAAAAATAAATAAATGGGTAAAAATTATAAGGAATTTAAGGAATGAATCTGATTGAGATCCACAAAAAACAAATGTTATTTGTATTCATTCAAAAACAAACTTTTTTATACACAAAAAAATAACATCTTTCCATTTTTTTGCAAATGCATTCTTTAACCCTGGTAGATCGATAATTAAAATATTTATGCTCCTCACTTCATTTTTACATATTCGATTTAAAATTTTAATATTTACGAACACGCACAGAGCAAATATCTATATTTCTCTGAAAACCACACGTAAATTGGTTAAGCCATTTAGGAGGAGTACGATGACATCATACGTTAAGAGGAATTATATATATATATAAATATAAGAATATTAATAAAAAAACACTTCTTACTCAACCATGTTTTGAATGCACAAAAAAATACTAAGTTTATTTATTTGCTTTATTATAAGTGCATGAAATAATAACGTTAATAAAGAGTTACTTTGAATGTTTAAATAGGGTAAGTAATCATTTTCAAAGACAGTAAAAATAACATTATTTGGCTAGCCAAAAACAAAATTGATAAAAAAGGAATTTTTAGTTCCGATTTTTATACCAAGAACACGGAATGAAAACTGCCGAGTCTTCTATTTGCCGATGAAAATTTTCATAAAAAAACATCGTAATTTTTTCAGTGTCGTTTTTAAAATTATTTGAATATGTAAATAGCTCTGAAATTATTATTCAATCCCCTTTTACGCGGACCAAATATAAAAATGTTTTAATGATGTTGACATAAAATATGTTTTACAATTCTGAACTTGGAAAATGCTTCAGTGTAAATCTACTTACAAAAGCTTCAAACATTTGAAAAAATGTATTTTTTCTGTGTCTTTCGTTTTCTGCTGAATTTTCTAAATAAACAGAGACGCCATCTTCTTGAAAAGGTTAACTCATTTATCGTTTGTTAAACAAATAGTCAAAAGGCGCGTGATATCAAAAATGAGGAAGATTATTAAGAAAAACAAATTATGATTGAGATGGAAGATAAAATAAAAAATAAATTTAATAATGCTCCCTTCATGTTTATATCCTGAGAGAAAATTTTCAATTAGGAACATACAATATCCTAACCGTACAGTCAGTGAAGAATTCACTTCCCTCTTTTCTCAATCCAATGAAGTACATATTATGTACTTCTGGATTACTTTCTTTCAGCACAAAGATGCTAAGGCTACCAGATTACATAGAACTCTTTTCGGCAGCTTTTTCCGTTTAACAACGAGCAAATTTATCGTGTGTGTGGGCACCACCAAGGAGACTTATGTCCTCAGATGCGGTGTGCGGGATTATTATTATTATTATTATTTATTCATTGTTAAGTTGGTTCATAACATTTTAAGAACAAATACAAACTTTTTATGACATTACAATTTTTTTTAATAAGAATTTCTCAATAATACGTTTTTTTAAAATTAATTTTAAATATTTGGATCTTTTCTATAGCCTTTATTTCTTCGGGTAACTCATTGTACAGCTCGTATGTGATGGGCAGCTAACCGTACAGGCAAAAATCATTCACCCAAAAACACCATTTGAGAAAGAGCAATTTGAAAGTTTGAAGACCAAGAAAAAATCAGATTTTTGTGTTTTGGGTGTTTTATATGCACAATATAATTTATTCATATCTTTTTAATAAATCCCAATGTAAAATTTTACTTTCTAATACATTAAACAATATCTGGTAGGGGTTTAAGTAGACAAGGTGGATAACATTTGGTTAAGTAAGTTTTGCTTGATCTGGACATTATGAGCCATAAGAATTTGTAACAGGAAGGAAATTTTAGAAACAATTTTGATAATGTTAACTAACTAACTAACTAACTAACCATCACGCCATTTCCCCGGAGGGGTAGGCAGAGAGGATAGAACGCCACACCACTCTGTCCTGGCACACTTCCTTTGCTTCCTTCACATTCATACATCTTCTCATGCACGCACGTCGATTATTCCGACTTTTCACATGACCACTTTCAAGAATTTGTTATACTTGATCATGTCATGTCTTTCTCGGCCTTCCTCGACTTCTACAACCAGACACATTCGCATCATAAATCTTTTTAGCCGTTCTTTCATCATTCATTCGCTCCACATGACCGAACCATCGCAAAAGACCTTTCTTAATTTTGTTGATAATGCTTAACTCAGCCTTGTATTCTGCTCTAATTTCGACATTAGGTCACCTATCATACATTGTTTTTCCGCACATTCGCCTGAGGGATCGCATTTCAACAGCATTAAGTCTACTTTCGTCCCTTTTTTTCTAACTCCATGCTTCGCTTCCATACATTAGTGTTGGTACCAGAACTCCATTATGAACTGCTAATTTAGCCTCTTGCGATAGACACTTATTTGCTACGACAGACTTTAAGGCACCATTAACTCTGTTACCATTAACCCTCCTTTCAATATCCTTGTCCATATTTCCATCTCTAGTAAACATACTACCCAGATATACAAATTCTTCGACCTGTTTCAAACTATCTCCATTTACTACAATCTTACATTCAGTCATAGTTACATTTCTTTCAAAGACCATGACGTTCGACTTTTGCACATTCATTAGCAAATCACTCTCCTTCACACTTCGTAAACCTTTGTAACCAAGGATTGCAGTTCCTCTTCGCATTGAAAAATGTTATTTTAAAAATTTTATTTGTAAAATAATAAAAAAAACACAATGTTAAAACAAATAATTTATATTAACATTACGCATTTCAAACTTAATTACCATGCTAACGTTTGCCTCTTGAAGAACATAATTTTACGCTTCGAATGGCATATTTAACTCTAAGCTGTAATTTTTAGGGTTAGTGACATTTGTTTGAAGGGCGACGATATAACTTTTAAACATATTGAATGAAAAATAAACAATTTAGTGAACAGCAAATAAACATATTGTAAAATACACATGCCCAGGCGGAAAATACAGTTATCTGTGTAAATTACAACCAGAACCCTCAACGGGTGTTTTTTGTTCGACTGAAGGGCTTCTCTCAGGTAAAAATCGAGAAAAAAGAACAAAGAAAAAAAAAACAAGACAAAAAAGACAAAAGTTGCATTTGTACAGAAAATTTCTTCATGGGGTCGATTATTTGGGATAGTTGCTAAATGTGCATCTTGAGTGGTTTATGCTATGTATACGTGCCGCATGTAATGTATATGTTTGTGTATGTTTTACATGTGCGTTCATGTGTGTGCGTGGATGGCTCGGAGTGTACATTCGGTATTTTTATTTATTTTAGTTTATTACCTCCATAGAAAACGCAAATGTCAACAATTATTATTTTCTCACTTGAAATTCTTATTTATTTTTTTATTTTTGTCACATTTAATGTTTATATCTTTTTAATTTATGAAAACTTAATTGGTCTTTTTATGTTAAAAAATTGTTGTTTTTAATACTGATTTTGTATGACTGTATGTTTTCTAAATAAAATAAAATAAAATAAATAAATAAATATGTTTGTGTATGTTTTACATGTGCGTTCATGTGTGTGCGTGGATGGCTCGGAGTGTACATTTGGTATTTTTATTTATTTTAGTTTATTACCTCCATGGAAAACGCAAATGTCAACAATTATTCTTTTTTCTCTTGAAATTCTTATTTATTTTTTGAAATTTATGAAAACTTAATTGGTCCATTTATGTTTAAAAAATGTTGTTTTTAATACTTATTTTGTATGACTGTATGTTTTTTGAATAAAATAAATATAAAAAAAAGAAAGGAAAACCAAGTAATGATGAGTTGGCCTCGTAGTGTAGTGTTTGACACATTCAACTATTTGTGTATTTTGCTTGAGGTCCCGGGTTCGAAAATAAAATAGCTGTGCCAATGTCTCGGAACACTATCTTGTCTAGTAAATTTCTGTTTACACGTGGACAATGGTTGAGTCTTGGGACAAAACAAAATTACATTATCCACGTGTAAACGGCTTTTCCGGAGTCGTCATATTTATATTTTATACATAGTGTACACATTAATATTTTCTTAATTTACTTAAGTGATTTATGTTTTTTTTTTCTTTCCAAGCACCCGTTGTGGAGATTCTGGAAGCCACAGTGGACAAATACTACGAGAGAAACTCTACCCTGGAGTTGGGGTGTCGTGTAAGGCACTTATCAACCACCAGCATCAGCTGGCTGCATCAGGCTAGGGTGCTTAATGATGACACCCAGAGGGGAGGAATCAGGTAAATCACATCGGAATAGGTGGATCACACTTCTTTATGTACTCAACCCGACTTTAGGCTTCTTGTGAAGATTTTGGAAATTTGGAACACTTTAATCCAGGAGTTGGTAAAAATACTATAATTCCATGAAAATCCGAATGATTCAAATTATATGTTTAGAGTTGAATATTTCTAAATGATTTATTTGACTTTTTTCTTCAAATATTAAGTAAACTAAGTCTCTACAACAATAGCAAACTACCACGCCGTTTCCCCGTAGGGATAGGCTGACAGGATAGAACGCTACATCACTTTGTCTTTTTACAGACCTCGCTTCCTTTGCATTCATAATAATATTAATAAGAATAATAATAAATATTTATTGACCGTTAGAAACACTGTCATACGTAAAAAAAAATAACAAAATTAAACACAGTTAAATGGCGGAATTATTGCCACTTGCAATTTTTTACAGTCTTACCAAAACTAAATAAAAATTAATTTCAAAAACCAAAAATAATTTTATATAAAAAGTAAATAAAAAGTTTAATAAAACACAAACAGTTAAAACATTGCACAAGACTAAAGTGTCTATAACTTACATTAATTTAATACATTTTACATTACTCTATTACATATTGACTTTGACATTGACAACATTTATTGATTAGAAACACTTCTAACACACCTGCAAATTTTTAACACAATTTCTTTCTTTAATTTTATTTAGGCGTTTTTATATATTTTTACTGCCGCGCATACGGGCTCTCTTTCTATTAATGATTGTTTATTACTTTTATTTCTGGTATTGTGAAAGTGTATTTTTTTATCTGTGTACTAAAATATTCAAGTCTTGATTAAACAATAAAACAAAGCTCCATTATATAAATATCCGTCACTGTTAATAAATTTAATCTAATAAAAATTAGCCTACATGTAGTCAGATAATCAGCATTTACCATTTGCCTAACACATCTTTTTGGACTTTTAAAAACATTCAGTACATTAGTAGAGTTACATACATACATCTTATCATGCACGCACGCCGATTATTCCTACTCTTGACATGTCCATCTACAAGTACTAAGTAGACTTGATCATGCCATGTTGTTCTGGGTCTTCTTCGTTTCTTGCATCCATCGAAATTCGCATCGTAGATCCATTAAGCCGTTTTTGCGCTGTCGATTCGCTCTACATGTCCAAACCAACGCAACACCCCTGTCTTGATTCTATCGAAAATGCATGTCTCAGCCTCATACAGTTCACGGATTTCGACATTTGTGCACCTATCACACATCGTTTTACCACACATTTGCCTGATAGATCGCATTTTGATAGCATTCCATAGTTATTTCTTCAATTTTACACTTCACTCCCATACATTAACTTTGGCACTAGAACTCCATTGTGAACTGGTAGTAAACGTAATAAAAATAAATAAACATCGTACGTATTACAAAAAGTAAATTTTATTTTAAAAAAATGCCCATACATGAATAATTCATCATCATTCCCTTTCCAAACCTGATGGTGCATAGGGCACTGCATTGATACACCAACTTAAGCTTATAAAAGAGCTAAAACCTTTATCATGCGGGTGAGATTTATCCGGCTAAACCAATTCACCTTCTAGGCAACGCCTGAAAATAGTTTTCAAATTTTTATACTTTTCTTATCAGGGAGTTTATTCAACAAGGTTTTGAGTATGTCCAAATGCTTGCAGACTGGCTAGATTTCTCCCCTAAGGAGTTATTTATATTTAAATAACTCAGGAATTTTTATTGTAAAAGGCTGCGGTGCATTTATTTTTATTTATTACTTGTCTAATTTTATCACTAGTGTTTCCAATATACGTAAGTTTTAAAATAATAAATACATTTAACTCCTTAATAAAGATCTTGAAGATGTCACAAAAGCGATAAAACTGGTCACTGGATATTCCAAACTTGTGGAAGTATCACTCGGCTTTCATTTATATAATAAAATAGTCAGAATAGTGAATGTTACAAAGTGTGTAAAGTTGCCGCTTTAACTAGTCAATGACAGATCATTGGCCCTGTAAATGCCTAGGCATCCATATTCTCTTCTCAAAAATGCTTCTATGTTGCAACAAATTTAAATATAAATAAGTCCTTAGGGAGGAAATCAAGCGAGTTTGCAACCATTTGGACATATTGGATGATAAGTCTGTTTTATAATATACTAATTTAAATGTATTTTTTAATATAACGGAACTTATGCTATTCAAAAAATTTTACTCGCCATAATACAGAATCCTTGCGAAAAAACTAAAAAAAATATATCAATTGTGTCACGGTCTTTCGTATCACGTTTTTACCTGTTTTTTTGCGGCTATACAACATGAAGTTAGTAGCGTGTTTGACAATACTTGTTAGTAAATTGAAGCCATTACCTCAATATGCGATGTGGTACAATTAAAGCAGAGTTACGATATAGGCTACTTTTCCTTATATTATTTTTCTAATTCTACATATAGGCATAGTGATAGCAGAAATAAAGAAATGACAACAATCAATTATAAGAAAAATAAAATGGAAAATACCGAAATTAAAAAAAAACTTATCTACATATCAGACACAATGTTTTTTAGTTACTTTCTTATTTTGCACTTGTTTTTTTAAAAAAATATTTGTTTAAAATTTATTTATTTATAAACCTTTGCGGATAACACTTACTAAAAAAAACATTTTTGTTTTAAAAATTTATAGTCTATTGATTATCATAATCGAACCTTTACCCACACATTTTTTTTATATTTATTTTTATTGAATATTTTTTTTTTTACAAAATACATTTTTGAAATAAAAAATAGGTAAATATACAGAACATCTTATATATAACGTTTCAACCTCTCCAATAAAGTAGATACTTGTGTTTAGAGAGGGAGTGCGTTTCACATTTTTTTATATTTTTTTTTTAAAAAAAGTAAATTAAAATTAAAATTAAAAATAAACAAGGCATAAAAGTGCATAAAGCTCTGCATTGGTAAAGTAAATGAAGCGCATCTCGATCATCTATTATAGGAAACGAAGGTGGTTAAGTGCATCAAATAATAGGATCGCAGGACAGAGAAGATTTCGAAGTTCATTTTTTATCGCGATTTTGTTAAAAGGAGAAAGTAAGAAGGAGTAAATTTTTTCGAGACCCCACTGGAATACAGTGTACCTATTTAAGCACTATAAAAAAGTGTACCATCCATTATAAAATGCGAAAATACTTATAGGAAGGTAAATGTACGATCTTTTAATTTTGAAAATCTTATTTCAAAACCATATTTTGTTTTACTCGTGATCAATTTTGATATTTTAAGCAAAATAATAATAATAATAATATTTGGATAATTTATGTAGCGCCGTTTTTGTGAAAATCACCTCAAGCTTCCCTGTATTTAAAAAAAAATTGTTTCATATTTTTAAGACAAAAATACCTTTTTTATATAGAATAAAATAAGCATTGAAAGGTTTTTTTGCATATTTTTGTTTTACAAAACATGGAGTTGTTATGTTTTTTCTAACATAAAGAATTTTTTTTGAGGCATTTAGTAATTTAAACATGAACAACGCGTGAAAATAAGTAAGCTTTATGATGTACTAGTTAATGCGTTTGCTTGTATTCAAATTAATAAATAAAGTAATACATTTGAAAACAATCCACGCTATGTTATTTTTTTCTGCATTGTAGATTTTTATCAGTGTTTTAAATAGGGAATCGTCTGCATAATAATCGGATTTTAAAATTTATTTTATAAAATGCAGATGAAATATTTCACAAAAAAATTTGAACGTACAGTTGATAAAATAGTAGTCTTCTAAAATAGGCAGACGGTACAAACAAATATCCCTTTAAATGCTTAAGCGTGTAATTTACAAATTTCAATAATTTGACAAAGAATTCATTACTTTTACAAGTGTTTGATATCAAAGAGCGAATATTGTGACAAATATTTTCCTAGATTTTCACACGGAAAGAAAATTATAAAAATAAACAATCTTATATTTTTCTCTAAGAAATGCCCCGTCATTCAATCAGGAAATAATTTCAGGATTGTTATCTTCTGTTACAGTATATTTTGCTTGCTTGTCATGAAATAATGACGTGCTTGTCAACCTGCTTCGAAACAATCAATATGCTTGTCATTAAGCCCCCTAAACACGTGAAAGGCATTTTCTTTCATTAGTATAAAAGGCTTTTAGAATCGCGTGAATGGGAAAATTCGAAGGTTTCACTTGTATAATCTACTTATAAAGATGTCAGTTTAACGCGGTGATAAGGGACTTTAAATAAATAATTTGGTAACCTGATTTTTATTCAAAAAAAGAAACAAAGCTTTTGTATTTCTTGGCGATTCGTACAATTCAAACTACGCTAGGTAATCTAGAGGGAATAAAAACAGGTTTTAGTACTTTAAGTATTTTAATGTATACATTTTTTTATATCAAAGATTTTTCTTTGTTTTAATATATTGTAACGGTCAGTGTAGGTTGAAATAAATTATTTGGTCCCAGGTATTTACGAATAAACTTTGTGATAATTAGTGATCCATTCGAATCATGGAGTAAATATACTATATTGTAAAATCTTTATCATCAGACACAGTAGATAAAAGGTGGAGTAAATAAAATAGACTAAGGTGAAAAAATGGAAAAAGATAGAAAAAGGTAGAAAAAAGTAAAAGAGGTAGAGAAAAAGGGAACCTGTAAAAAATACAATCTAATTATTATTATTTTTTTTTTTTTTTTTATTTGAAAATTTATTTATAAACCCTTACGGATTATAACATTCATTTTACAAATAAAAATATAAACATTTTTCATTTATACTCTGTTGCTCAAAATAATATTTTTTACATCTTTTGAAAAGTTTGTCTGAGTCTTTTGTTTAGTTTTGTCTGGTAGTTTATTGTATAATTTCAGTCCCTGGTTCATTAGTCTTGATTGTCCTTGTCTTGTTTTAGAAAGTTGTATATGGTATTTGTTATCATTAGAATATGATATCTCTCTCTACGAGAATTTCGGTAATAAATTTAAAACAAATAGGCTTACGTTACGTTGAACGTTCCCTTTTTTGAAGGACTACATTTTTGAAGTGTGCGGTCCTTGCGCGACAGTTGGACTGTTCGTCCCGAGTTCTCAAATGGAAAGGAATCTACTTCTTATGCACGGATATTGTATGGATGAGTTACTACCGCGGCCGTCAGATGGCGCTAAATCAGGCAACTTAGAATTATAATCCAGTACTAAAATGTTTTCAAAACGGGGTACGTTGGACTTGTTTTTTACAAAGTTACAAAATATTCACTGAACTTAGATTTAATCATTATGAAAATGAAAAAAAATGAACTTGGTCCATATTTATAACTATTTTTTACTGATTTTTTTTTACATAAGCATTTTTTGAACATTTATTTAATTCCCGCCAAACTGTAAAAACATTTTTATGCGGAATTTCTCTCTTTAAATATTTAAGGGACACAATTTAACGTACATATAAAAATAAATCTTCAATATATCAACATAATAAAAGTAAAAAAATAAAGTACGAGTAAATCAAGTCTTCTTGATAACTAAATATTTTATAAAAAATAATAAACATACAATTTTTTTGAAAACTGTTTGTTTTTATTTTTTTTATTTTTACACACTAGACTTAAAATTTAAAAAAACTAACGATGGGGTGAATGGGAAAGTTTATTGATTTTTTTCAAATACATTTTTTTTAAAAGAAATGTCACCGTGAATATGATTTACCTAAAATATTTTAATTTCGGTAGCAATTTTCAACGATTTGAAAACAACTCACTGTTAGAAAATGGAAATCAAATAGGGGTACAGTGAGGTTCGAACCTAGGACCTCTAATCCGGGGGGCCCGCAACTCTAACAACAGGACCACAACCCAAGTTATTTTACAGCCCGTTTTGTGGACATAAAATAAAACTTGTTTTTACTAAACTAGAAAACAAGATAGTTTTCTGAGATAATAAGAAACATAGGGGGATTTTCACAAAAATGGCGCTATAGAAATTATCCAACTATAATAACAGAATGGAGAAAATGGATAGTGAAATGGAATACGAGTAGGTATAAAACAATCAATTCTCATTGAAAAATACGTATAATATTTTTTATTAAAAGGCCCATAAATACTGAGTCTTTGCAAACTCGTATTTGTTTGCCACAAAAGTCATTCTTAATCACCCTATAGCTTTTTGCTATTTATTACAAATTTTGGTTATAAGTGATACCTGACAAGTTAAATCAGAATAAAATAATTTTTAATTCGATCTTTTTGCTTACAAACAAAGTATAAGCCCTTTTAATTATATGTAATTTTCCTTTAAGCTAAAATATATATTATTAATATTTAAAGCATTAACTTTGTGGTCAAACATTTGATTAAACGTTATTTAATATTTGTATGTAACCACTTACCAACTTTTCTATGTCTACCGGTTTCGAGACGTACCCGTCTCTTCGTCAGGACACCAATTAAACAACATGCAAAACCCTCTATACACCTTCTCCATAATTGTTGCACAAAAATTTATACGATGTTCCACAGTAATGGTCACCCTATAAAACCTATTGAGCTTCTCCCCTCCCTCCAGACCATCTACTTTTTTAATTTATTCTCAAACAAGAAAATATTTTCATAATTAAATCAGTGCATATTTGTCCTAATCAGTGCATGTCCTTATTAAAATGCATGTCGTGTTAGTTTCATATTTTTGTGCAACAACTATGGTGAAGGTGTATAGTGGGTTTTGCATGTTGGTTTGCATGTTGGTTTAATTGTTGTCTTGACGAAGAGACAGGTACGTCTCGAAACCGGTAGACATAGAAATGTCGGTAAGTGGTTTTGTACAAATATTTAATATCATTTCGTAAAAATTTTTTTTTTTAATGTGATATTTAAAAGATTTACAACCGAAGTTATGTTATGTTAAATTGCAATAAATTCAATCTTTTTTCTTTTTGAAGATTTAGTTTTGTAATAGTTTTTCAATACTTTTTTCAGATAAGAAAATGTATCGTGAATTGAAAACAACATGGGAATAAGGACATAAACTTTAGCCAAAATGGAGTAATATGACTTCAAACTTTTTTCCAGTGACCGTCCCTATTCACCCGAAGTCCCATTTCACCTTAATTGCTGTACTCATCCTTTCCTCTTTCCACGGCAAACGGATTTATTTGATACATTATAATAAATTTTAAATAGGTAATTTTAAGCAATTATATTTTCTAAACTACGTGGTGTTCTGTCTCTGGCGCTTAATTATTGGCTGGTTTAAGTGGCTTTATATGCTTGTTTGTCCCGTTTGAGGCAAGTCACAAATTCTATAAACAATCTTCTGCCCTCTCAGGATATATCAACTCCTAGTTTACGCCCTACTAATGAGTTGTGTCATTATGCCCTCCCATGCTTTACCTCCTCCGTTTACACAAGAGCTTGATTGTGATAAGAAATGCATTGTTTGCGTAATATAATATTATCATTCAGTAACATTAAAGCTATTAAGATAATGAAATGGAATCCAATGGGACATTATTTTGTAACAATGAAGAAGAACAATTTTAAAAAGAGAATATGAAAGTCAAGGCATTTACTGGCCTTATTACTTGTAATAGCTAGGCATTTACTGGCCTAATTACATTTAGCTAGTTTAAGTCGCCACTACACTTGGTTGGAAAACGGGTTTTCACGCGGCTGCGGGGCAAAAAATAGCACAGGTCGAAGTCATAGGGCTTTTACGATATTATTTAAAAGAGTAGACTGTATTTAACTTTAATGAAAATTTGTGAGTATCCTCGATATGTGGTATGCTGTGTCAATTGGTCACGACCCTAATTAATGAGATGGATTAGGAATGGATGACACTAATCATTTCTTAGTTTTTAATGGAATTGATGTGGTCCGACTAGTCACTTACGAGCGGCACTAACACAAGGGTAGGCCCACCCTGTAGCTCAACACTGGTGGTTGGTGGAAATTAAGTTTATTATGCGGCACACGGCACGATTTGTATACTTCTTCGTGGACCAGGTAATTTATCAACAATATTTTGAGTTTGTCCAAAATAACCTTGTCCAAATAATATTTTCAGGCGTTGCATAGTATGTAGGTGAAATAATTCAATTAGATGAATTTCACCTGCATAAATAAAGGTTTTAGCTCTTTAACTTCACAAACATCAACAGATGAAAGAACTGAAGGAATATAGATGTTCAAATATAGGCAGAATAGTGAATGTTACACAGTGTGTAAAGTGGTCACTTAAACCAGCCATTGACAGGTCATAAGCCCTGTAGATGCCTAGACTTCTATATTACCTTTTATTAAATGTTATTCATCTCTGTTGTATAATGTTAATATAAACAGCTCCCCAGAGAGTTGAATCCAGTCCTTGTCTACAAAAATTTGGACAAACTCAAAATATACTCAAAATAGAAACTAAAGAAAATATAATTAAAGGTTATATGAAAAAGGTTTAAAAACCGATTTAATTTCTCTACTGACATTTTTTGGTAGAACTGCATTATAATTGTTTAATAATATTCGTGATGTTTATTTGCTTTATTTTTTTAAAGTGACTATTTTGAAAAATAGGGAGTTAAAAATGGCTATATCGTACGATTTCCTTACTTTTCATGAGACTACAGCATTAATTATTCTTTATGAGCAAAAAATCAAGTGATGTCCATTTTCGTTGAAATGAAATAGCTGCAAGTCACAAATTGAAACTATCAGACGCGGTTCTCTGATTTGTTGAAATTATTTACTATTAAGGTATTGCTTTATATTTTTAAAACAATCTTCAGGTTCAAGAAACTCTGTCAAATAAATTATAATCACCATCAAATCCTAAAAGCTTTGGATAACTATCGTAAGTATCTTTTAGTGGTTTAACTAATTGATTTGTTGTTTCAGTGTCCGTATTGAAGCGGTTTCGGGAGGAGCGGACAGCACCTTACAGGTGGCCAGACTAACAGCGGGGGACGGGGGAAGGTACACGTGTTTAGTGAGAGAGGGTTTGCAAGCTTCCCTTAACGTACACGTGTTAAACGGTAAGTAGGGTTAATTGATCTACCACCTTGAATTGAATATCGCTTAGGGTCAAACGTAACCCGTAGTTTTAATATATTTATCATTTCGGATCAACACTAATGAAATTTAGTTTTTTTAATTTTCATAAATAAGAAACTCAAATTTGTTAGTGGATCGTGCTTGATGTGTAATTTGTTATTAAAAAAAAGTATTTTAGTTACAAATCTTTCATTTAAACTAGTATTTTCTAAAAAAAAACGAAATACTCCATCATTCCACAGGAAAAAAAACTATCTTAGAAACTCAAAAAAATGGTTTTACTAAAGTTCCAAACTCTGATTCAGAGCGGCTAAAGAATAAAAAAAAATTGTCATGATGATAGCATACTTATGCCATGATATGGTATCAAAAAAATAAGATTTGATAAATCTATCCATATTTATTTTGGATAAATATTGTTGTTTTTAGAATACGAGCGGGTACTCAAAAGACACCAAACTAATATTGCGGTAGGCGGAGTTTTTTTTTCATGTTTTGCCGGTAAAATCTTGCGGAGCTACCTTTTTTTAGTCAGTATACCAAATGTCGTCAATGGAAAAGGTTTCGTATGGCTGGTGTGAATTTTTTCGTTACTCGTTTTGTATGCTCGTCGTTTTTGCGTTTGATGATCGAGCACGCGGCCTTGAAGTTTTGCGCTTCTGCTTGCGAAAACTGAAGCAGAAACTCTTGAAATGTGAACAACTGTGTACGAACATAATGTTTGTTCCGGTTTAGTAAAGGTCAAATATCAATTGATGACCAACTCCACTCTGGATGCCCTTCAATTACCCAAATCATGAAAAATGTCAGTAAAATTGGCTAAATCATCCTGGAAGATTGACGACAGACCATTAAAGAAGTTGTCCAGCTATAGAGTGACTTGGAGTTTAGTGCAGCGATTATTTAGTGAAGATTTAGGGGTAAGAAGAGTGGCTCCCAAATTTGCTTTCACACAGCCCTCTCTATGGGCCAATTTTTGACCAAAAACGGCATGATCGCTGTGCCCTACTCTCCCCTATTCACCCGATCCAGCCATTTGTGAGTGATTTTTATTGCCTCTAGCAAAAAAAGTACAAAAGTACGGTGTGTTGTTGATGTTGCTGAGGTGAAAAACAACCCAACGGAGGCGTTGTCAAACATCACGAAAGACGAACTAAAAAAAAGTTTCCTATAATGGAAAAGAAGATTGGACAAATGCGTTAGCTCTGATAAAAAGTATTTTAAAGGTTTTTTGAAAAATAATTAATCAAATTTAAAAATTATTGGTCCGGTTGCTTTTGGGTATCCGGAGTACATTATTTTTCGTAACGTCTAGTTAAAGAGATGAAACCACACAGTCGTTTCGATGTTATTTCATTATTTTCAAATGAAGGTCTTCTAAATAAGTATTATGTGATTTCAATATTTAAAATTGTTATTTTTATTTAAAAACAACATAAAATCAAAATACATTGAGTACAGGGACACAGCTTATATTTACATAACCATGAATGACCCATGTCTTGTAGTCGCTAGAAAATCCGTGTTAAGTCGGGGCAGATACATAAATTACGATGAAATAATGTTGATTTCTTTACCCTCATTTGTATCATCATCTCTCCTAGCGCAGTAGTGCAGAGTACTCTTTTGGTATACCAAATGCAACGTTTTTTGACAATTCGTTAGTTAAAAAAGTCAGTCTTACGTTTTAGGTGCCAGTTCAGGAACAATAAAATATTTTAGTGCGAAAAGCCAACAAAGCCTTTAAATTTTTTATTTTTTATTGTGTTTTTTTCAACAGTAAAAATATTTATCTTGACGACGTCGTCAAAGTGATAAAACCGGTCACCTTAATTCCAAATTTGTGGATTTAAGTCCAACTCTTTTTTTATTTATGTAATAATAAATTTCAATCAACTTCAACCATGTACTGTGGTAATACTTCTTGCCTTGATGCTCAAAATCCCTTAACTCTATTTAACCAAATCATCGAAAGGGTCGAGAGGTTCAAATGCCTGGGAGCATATGTTACAGAAAATGGCAGCTTAGAAAAATAACTGGGAGTGCGGTTGGGAGTAGCAGGCGCCACATTCAACAGTTTGAAGGCTGTCTGGAGATCAAATAAAATAAAAACAGTAAAAACCGAGTGCCCCCTATATAACGCCTGCATAGCACCTATTCTGCTCTACGGATGCGAATCGTGGCACCTTACTAGGGCCCAAAACAGCAAAAAACTGAGTTTTGAGAAAAGGTGTATCAGAAAAATTTTGGATGTGCGGTGGTTTGATTTTGTGTGGAATGAATTAATAAGAGAACGGACGCAGCAAACTCCGGTAACAATTGTCATCAAGCGGAGGCGACACGGTTGGCTAAGCCATGTACTGCGGATGCCCCCTGAGAGCCTTTAACACGCTTGTCTATTTTACTTGGCATCAGGTTCTCGATATCCTGGACGTCCACTGCTAACTATTCGTCGGCAGTTTATGTTAGAACTTCGGGACGAGAACATGACTTGGGAGGACGCAAAGGAGTTGGCAGCTGACAGAGATGCATGGAGGCTCTTTGTGGATACCATATGCTTCAACTAGGGAGCGGACATGGAATGATGATGATGATGATGAACTTCAACCAAAAACTTTTGCTTACAAACTTGAAGACTTTAAAAAAAATCTAAAAGTGTATTTTCTCATTTAAATACTGAATTTTGTACCTATTTTTGTTATGAAAAGTCTTAAGGGATGTTTGTACCTGTTATTTCTTATTATAAGTACCAACTCAAGGGGTTGTATAATGAAATGTGGTATTTAGAGTAACGTCAAATTGTTAGGCCTCGCTTACAGAGCCGTAACCAATAAACCTGATCGAAGTGTCAGATTTGACAGATTTATGGAAAACTTAGGCGATTAAGGACCTTTTACTGTTCCTTGATAAAACTGATTCTACGTGCAGCTTATCAAACCCATAATTCACGAAATATTAAACCATTTTAATGCTTGAATTTTCTGTGTCCGGGGGAATGAAAAATACAGTTCTGTGTCTGAAATTAAACCAGAACCCTGGACGCATATTCGTATATATCGGACGCATCATACACTCGGAATGTTTCGGAATCTGCACGTGAGTGACTTCGCAAATAACAGATTTATCGGACGGAGTGACCTGACGTGGTATCCAACCCAGTAATACCCGGAATTTATAAAATTATTCTATTAGATATCGATGGCGTAGCCGAGTACTACAATGAAAACTAGAATGTTTATGTTAAGTGATGTTAGTAGGCGGTACTCAGGGGCAATTTTGTGTCATAAAAAGTTGAAAATGCATATTTTTTACAAGCGCCTGAGTGATTCCGAAACATGATAAAAAAGATATGTGTTAAGTGTAACTGAAGCATTACGAATGGATAAAGTAAAGGGTATGCATATGCAGTCTAGTTGAATGTTTTCAACTCAATAGCTGCTCTCAAGTAAAAATTCGGGAAACGGTATTGGAGTTGACATTGATTCGCCTTATAGTGTATGCGTCATAAATAGTAAATGCGTTTGCCTACCATTCTTGAGGTCCTGGGTTCAATTCCTGGCAGGATGGATGTGAAATATTGTTTTTAAAGGCTGTTGGACTGGCCCCTAAAGCAAAAAACTGACCACCGTACCTTCGCAAAACATACGATCAAGATGCCCCTTTTACAACTGTGTGCGAAAAAGTAAATGATGAAAATGAATATTTAAATTCTACATTTTGATGAAAGGGTTAAATTTTTTTACAGACTTCGAATAACTAGTGACGGATTTAATCAGTTTCGCAAGATTTATCATACTGTAGCCTTAACTTAATTAAATCAATACAAAATCAGCAAGAATGCACAGCTAAAATAAAAACATATGCAATACTGAATTAAAATATTTCTGATATTATTAGATCAAAACAGAGTTGCCAAATATATTTCAGAAGGCAATGGATGTTTCCAGGCCTTATGATCTGTCATTGGCTGGTTGAGGTGGCCAGTTCACACACCGTGTAATATTCACAACTATGTTTATGTTGACATATACATATTGCTTTTATTTTTCATTTTTTTATTTTTTAGTATAGTTAAATAGCTCAAAACTTTATTGACAAAACGGCTAATTAAACCAAACAGGTCACAAGCCCGGTAAATCGTTCTCTTAAACGTGTTCCAATTTCGCTCAATCACAATGGCCGTAATTATCGTAATTGTCAGCAATTATCGAACTGATAAACATTTCTCACAGTGATTGTTTATCGGGTTAGCGATTCCAATGAAACATCGATTTAAATTTTACCGATTGGAGTTATTAGGTGTATTTTAATATTGCCACGTTTGAACCGGTCCTAATTATTATTATTATGGATGACTTATAAAGCGCCATTTCCGTAATATAATACCTCAAAGGCGCCTTACATAGTAATTCTATAGATAAATAAGTTTAATTGAAGCTTTTAAATTTGTAATATAATTAAAACATGCTACGGATTTATTTAAATGATTAAGAGAACAAGTGGATTTTAAGTTTTTTCCGAAACATCACTACACTCTCACAGCCTCGCACCTCTGCTGGGAGAGCATTCCATGCCATTGGGCCTGCGACCGCAAATGCGCGTTCTTCAAATAAGTCTTACGCCTTAGGCACCAGTCCAGAGACTATATTTTATTTTTATTTTTATTTAAATCTTAAAGTAGGGCATACATATCATACATATTGTTATGTGTGTTCTAATAATAACATTGCAAATATGTTTAATTTATAAATTGTTTATCACATATGTCTTGACTATTATTTTTAATATTTTTTTCCATTTCGTAATACTTTTTAATTGCTTTAAATAAAATTTAATTTTGTGACTTTGCCTTTTTCCTAAATGGAGGTCTAATTTTGTTCTTTTCTCTAGTATTGTGATCGTGTTCATGCTGGTTCCGATCAATTTTTTTCCAAAATTCTGTTTTTTTATTAGAGTTTATAATTTTATGAACAAATATCATTGTATTGTAAAATATTCTTTGTTTATATGTTAATAATTTCATTTCATTTGACATCGACTTTACCCTCGTATATCTGTTTTTTTTCAAAATGATTCTAAAGGCTTTATTTTGTAATACAGTTAGTTTATCTATGTTTTCTTTGTTTGATAAAAATAAAATGCTACTACAGTAGTTAACGTGTGGTTCAATAATTGCTTTGTAAATAGTTTTGCAGGAGTCCTTATCAATAAATCTTCTGATCCTTCCCAAAATTGATATTTTTTTGCAATCTTATTTATTACCATCTTAGCGTTTTGGTGAAATGTAAGTTTTGAATCCAACATTACACCTAAATATTTAATTTCAGTGACTTCATTAAGTTTTTCATTTTCTATTACATTATTGATGGTGTAATTTCTATTCTTTTGTTTCCTATATTCATATATTTAGTTTTGTTAACATTTAATTTTAATTTATTAATTTTTAGCCACAGTGATACACTATTAAGATCATGATTTAGTCTGTCCATAATTGTTTTATAATTTTCTCCCGATATATATATAGACATCGTCTGCAAAGAGTCTTATTTTTGAATATTTTTATGTTTCGACAATATCATTTATGTATATAATAAACAAAACCGGTCCGAGAACCGATCCTTGTGGTACTCCCAATGAAATTTTGAGGGGCTCGGAAATTTCATCATTCACCTTCGTTATTTGGTATCTATCGCCAAGGTACTATGAAATATTCTAGTGTGAAAACACCCTTTTAAATTAATATTTCGTATCAACCATGTCGGGAATCGAATCCGAGATCTCTAGCATGGCAGGCTAACGCACTGACCACTGCTAACGCACTGACTGTAATGGTATCTATGCAGGTCTACCAATGAATAAAATGACTCGCCTACAGTCTGTATTAAATGCTGCAGCAAGACTTATTTTCGTAATCTTTAAGTTCAGTCATATCACTCTACTACTTCGAAAATTACACTGGCTACGTTTTCCACAGAGCATGGAATACAAACTATAGAGCTTATAGTAGCTTATGAATAAATTACTGCACAACTCTGTTCCGGAATATCTAAGGGAACTACGCATTCCAGATGAACTAGCTGACAGGCGTCTTACGCTTAGATCAGATACGTCTACGGCGAGAGGAAAAGTTATTACACCTCTACGCAAACAGCGCACTAAGTTCAGTGAACGCGCATTTGCGGTCGCAGGCCCTACGGCATGGAATGCTCTCCCAGCAGAGGTGCGAGGCTGTGAGAGTGAAGTGATGTTTCGGAAAAAAACTTAAAACCCACTTGTTCTCTTAATCATTCAAATAAATTCGTGTAGCATATTTTAATTGAATTACAAATTTAAAAGCTTTAATTAACTTTATTTATGTATAGAATCACGGTGTAAAGCACCCTTGAGGTATTAAATTACGAAAATGGCGCTTTATAAGTTATCCATAATTATAATATTACACCACGAGGCCGACTTAAAAGTTATGAAACCGGTCACTAGTTATTCCAAATTTGTGAATTCAGGCATCACTTGCCTTTATACCTTGTTTTGTTTTCAAAAAACTGTTCAATTTTGCTGTGTCTTTTGTTTAATGTTTTATCTTTTTTATTTGTACTGCGCATTTTACTAAGGAATGGCACTTTGTCCTAGGAGAAAGTCTCGCAGAGCTGCAGCAAACGGCAGGAGTAGCAGCGCCTCGGCCCTTTCTACTACACACCGCGGCTTTGTCAGCCTCAAGTCCTCTACTGAACCATGTAATATCAATGTCCGTCTTAATTTTTCGAAGATTTTCACCAAACATATACTTAAGGTGATAAAAGAGGTAATGTATCGTAAATAGTAGTTTGACAATTATAAACCTTAGGACTTAAAATTTTTAATAGGTATTTATAAATCTATCACTTAACTATAACTATGAATGTTTTTTACCATTATTATTTTAAAATTATTATTAAGAAAGGTTAGTTTCATTTGAATAAAATATATGTTGTTAAAGTTAGTTCATTTTTTGTATTGGTTTGTTCAATTCGTAAATTAATTTTATTTGACATACTAGTATGGCACTTTTGAAAAAAATAACACAAATATACCTTACCTAAATTTATTTACATATCTACACAATATAAAAATAAGGTATCGTATTCCTAATGAACAAAAAATATTTTCCTAAAAAAATGGAGACGCTTTCAGCATCCCGGAGAATTTCTGACAACTCGTTAAACATTGTGATATAAAAAAAATATGAAATTCGTTTTACATTAATAGGAAAATTATTTTGGAAAATTGATCTTGTGCAAGATTTGACAAAAGAAATTGGTAGTTATTTTATGTGCCCGCGCAGTCACTTTGAACACTACACTTGTTACCATATTTTGAAAAAATGCTCGCCACTATGGCCAAGCACTAGGAGTCATATATAAAAACATAATTGCAGGGTTCTTTTTCTAAGTTGAATATTTCCAAATTATGGAAAGTATTTTTTTTTGCCCAGCTTTTTTTTTCTAGAAACTAAAAATATTCGTCATACCTAAGTCTTCCAGACTCGATACGAATTTAAGTCTAGAGACTGAGACGAGACTGTAATATACCCGTATGCAGAGACAAAACTTAAGGTGAGGAAAGTACATTCTAATCTCAAATGCGGAGAATAACCCGAAGGTGAAGACAATAGAATGTACTTTCCTCACCTTAAGTTTTGTCTCTGCATACGGGTACAAGTCTAGAAATTTCGAGACATTTTTTGAGACTTCGAGACTTTTGGAGACTTCGAAACTATTTGATAATAATTCTTTTAAAAAATAGCGAATGTAGTTATTAAATCACAATCATAGCGTACTATTATTTTTATATATTTTTTATTTTATTTTGTAAATATATATTATAAAATCATGCCTTGCAGGAGAAGACCCGCGCTAAGGTGGACGAACATATATGTTTATTTATATATATCCATACACATACACACACACGTGTGCACCCTTATAAACATTCATACACATACACGCACATACTCAAATATACATGCATATACACCTAAATATTCATACATATATGTACACATACACAAACATATCATACATATACCCAAATAAATTTTTATACATACACAATCACACATACATAAACACCCTTACATACACTTACGTACATATATATAAATATATATGTTTATAAATTTTATCCTTCTTGTCATTGTATCGTATAGTGTTTAAAATACTTAATTTAAAAAAATATATAAAATATACCAACAAATTATTCCTATATCATCAAACACACATACGAGAAGATCACAATAGCCTTACTTAAATCGATGAATAAAATAAAATAGTTAATAAAATAACGTAACTGAAAAAACCTTCTTAAATAAACAACGAATTCAAAATATATATTTCTATTTTTCAAATAAATGAAGAGTGAAATCGGCTGGCAACCAGTAGGTATATTAAAAGGTAAATCACGTCTCAAAATTTTAATATTAGCATCTTGAGAGTCTCGATGTCAAAAATGTCTCGAGATTTGACATTTCGGGAGTCTTAAGTCTCTAATAGAAATCTTTATCATACCTTTTAACTGTATACACATTTTTGATCATAAAAAAAAAACTATTATACGATTGAAAAATACCGATTTACAAAAAAGCTTGAATTTGGAAATTGTCCGTTTTGGAAAAGAACCCTTCAATTAATGGCCATTTTTACACCTTTAAGCTATTATGCTACGTCTACAAGCAGCTTGACCAAATACTTGGCAAGTACAAGGAGGCCGAACGTCAACATCTCTACGATTGCATGTGCAAAAGTTTGTCAAGCAACTCAATCACAATGGCCGCACTGCCTTGTAATTAGAACCGTTATATAATTATCACCTGACGCTCAATCACTGATGTTTATGGTTAAGGCCTTAACCAACACTTATCCATCAGAATTTTTTATGGTGTCGATAAATACAGACAAATGCGACCATTATGATTGAGCTGTTGAGTCCCGAACATCCAAGCTCGGTAAACGAAAGTGTTCATCAAATATTTTTAGGAAGGTATTTTATTTATAGATGTGTTATTTTTTAATTATTTCATAAAGTTTAAATCTGTTTTTTAGTGTTTTATTGTAAAATTGACTTTGAACATTAGAATTTCTACTGGATGAGAAATAAAAATATTATTTTGATTTGTATGGTCGTAATAATACATGCAGTGTGCAACATATCAAAAAATGCATTTAAAATTAATATCAATAAAAAATTTACTATCAAAACATTTTCATAAATTTATTTCCATAAATGAATGTTATTAGTTATAAATATTGATATATTATATAACTCATAACTTAAGATATTTTTTTATATCCGAGAGAATCAGTAAGGAATACATAAAAAAAAATAGAATTAACTTAAAATTATTGCTGGATGCATTTTGGATTGTTTGATATATTTAAGTGGATAGGATAGTAAAGTAAATAGATATTATTGATTGCTTTGGTGTTTTTTTTTATAGAACTCCATATTTAAAATTATAATGTTAGAAATCAAACACTGATTTGAGGCTACTGATCACTTTATTTTATTTTTACAAATATAAAAAATATAAAAACTGAAATTTCGTGACTATTGTTTCGCCTTGTTAGGGCATCTTAAAACGAATGAAACGAAACGAAGATTAGATAGATTGAATGTCCATATATTTATTTTTATTTTTTTTATTTCACGTTTTAAATAAAACTTTTTCAACAATATTTTGAGTTTGTCTAAATTTTTGTAGACAAAAACTGGATTCACCTTCTCTTAAATGTTCTTCATCTCTGTTGTAATGTGTTAAAATAAAACTTTAAAAAAAAAATGAATACCTCACTGGGTATACAGTTAAATCAATTATGCTTAATGAACATGCTATGTATTCTACTTAAGTACCTTGAATAATGTAGCGATATAAGGACATGCAATCCATCTAATCTTCACATTCGTTTGAAAATGCCCTAACAAGGCAAAACAATTGTCACGAAATTGTCGTTTTTATATTTGTAAAAATAATATAAAATATTCAGTAGACTCAAATCAGTGTTTGATTTCTAATATTACAAGTTTAAATAGATATTTGCTTCATCATTTTCGATCAAAATAAAATAACCCAAACCAACGGCGGCTTATTATTTTTTTACCCGGGATACTCAGATTGCTCCCAATATTTGTTTTCAGAACTTTGTGGACATGTTCTTTTGGCAAAGAAAAACATTCAAATGCGGCTATTTCCTGTTAATTGACTTAACGTTATTAGGTACTAGGAGAGTGTCGAATATCTTTTTTTGAAAAGTCTGTGTTTGCAACTTGCAACGTCATAATCTTGAAGCAGAATAAAGGAAAGACGGAATATCCCTAACATATGTTCACATTGTCATTAAAGGTTGCGTAGTAAATCATGCGCCTTTGTTTTTATATTTATCGACAATTGAACATAGTTAGGCAGAAAGCAGCCAGCCATAGAAAAGCCAAACTGAGATAATAACACCTTTATGAAAAGGGTGCATTATCAAATCTACACAACAGTTGGAATATTTTTGACTTTAACAAATGATGAACAGTAAATACACTAGTTTTTTTTACTGTACAAACAATAATCTAATTATATATTTGACCAGTTTTAGTGATTTTAAAATACCGTAAGATTTTTCTTGTGCTGTGGGTGTTTTCAGTAAATTGAGAAATGCCATTTTTGTAATCGACCCCATTTTTAGAAGGTGATTAATACAGATTTTTGTATGAAAGCGGTCTGGCTGTTTTTAGCAGAACATTAAATTGACCTTACTGCACCCAATAACATCAAAATACATTTTTTTTGACATTGTGGACTGGCTGTTTTCTGCATAACTACGTTCAATTGCAATTGGACTCATCAAAGAAATTACCCCAAAAAATGCTATTTTTCAGAGTACCATAGCCTTGCACATGACAAGTAAAGCTTCTGAATAAAGGCATCCCGAGAATATAACAAAAAACTTCTATCTATTGGCTGTTAACATAAGTTGTGTCCGTTTTTTTCAAATGAAAAGAACAACATGGCACAACAGAGAAAATCGCAACAAATTAGTAAGTAATTCATAGCATTACATAAGGTATCAAAAAAGCTCACTTTTTCCTGCTTGACATTTCATTTCAAAGGCCTTTAATCAAATAAAAATATAAATGTAACGTAAAAGCAAAAATAATATCTTATAGAGTAGAAACTTTTCTTTCCCTTCAAGTGCTCATTTTCAAATTTGGTAAAAAATTGACAAAAAAAAACTAATATTATTACTACAATGTCTTCTCGGGCCGCGATTACGATGGATAGTTAAAAGAGTAATCTTAAATTTTCTATGATGTCAAATAATATGATATAAAAAATAGTTTCCGTGTATTTTTTTTTTCTTTATGGACAATCGAAGATGTTTCTTCATTGGAATCGAGACCCTGGAATGCGTTATATCGTTTTTACATTTATGAATATTTTCATATACGTAAAATATATCCATTGAAACTCTTATCTGACCTCTATCTTGAGATTTTAATTAAGGAAACCATTAATAAATGCGTTAAAATATAAACGATAAAATTACTGTAATTTGACATTTCAATGAATTTACTATATATCTTGATCTGAATTTGTTGCAACAGAGAGAAGAAATTTTTTTAAGAAAGGAATAGGAAAGTCTAGGCATGTACAGGGCTTACGACCTGTTATTGGCTGATTTCAGTGGCCACTTTACACACTGTAAGATTTACCATTCTGGCTATGTTTAAAATCCACATTTCCTCAACTCTTCTATTTGTTGTAATTTGTGAAGTAAAAGAGCTGAAACCTCTAGACTTCCATATTCCCTTCTGAAAAATATTTTCCCTTGCTGTTGCAACAAATTTAGTAGATAACTCCCTAGGGAGGAAAATAGCCAGTTTGCAAACATTTGGACATACTCAAAACATTGTTGCACATCTTGATCATTTAACGCTTCCTTATTTCACCTGTTATTTGTAAAAAAAAAAAAACATCACAAAATAATTAACAGTATTCGATAACCTTATTCTTCATATTTTACTTATATTAAAATAACAGCAAAACAGATACAATGTTAATTTTTCACCAAACCCGTTAAAAGGAATTATAATATTTTTTGAAAGATGCTATTTTACGTTACTGTCATAGACAGACTGTCATTTTTGCCCGAATACATATTGGCTAGCTTGATTACAAAACGGCTCAGTATTGTATAGGAGCCAATTAACGATTAGTTGTCCTGCATTTTCGCTGAAAAGCTTCACCACATTGAATGGTTTATTTCTTCACCCGAATGAATCAGTCAGAGCTGACTCGACAATTCGTCGCCCATCTTTCAGAAAGGTGTATCTCGTTGTTTGTCGAAATTGAGTTACGAATATTTTCATAAAAAATATGTTATAATGTATATGAAATAAATGGACATTATACCGTCCTTAAATAATATTTGAAAATTCCAGCAAAATACCAGATGATTATTTTTTATTATTTATTTATGAGAAAATTTCCCAAGCAAATTCTTAAAAAGTCGTCTCAAAATAAACAAATTCAAAAAAGCCTTTTTGAAAGATGAACCATATAACATGTGTATGTTCAACTTTTAAATCATTTTACTTCAAACAAAACACTTTGTTTTTACGTCCATTATTTTGTAGGACCACGCCATTGCCAACTAACAAAACAATAGTTTTGTATGTCACACTCATAAGCGCGTCTGAGCGCGAGAGAGAAAGATATTATTTTCATAATGCGTATGCCGTGCGATGTCATTATTCACAGACACTACGTATTGCAAACGCGCCAGCTTTAAAAAATCCACTAGTACATTGGTTGCATTTTGACCGCGTTCACTCTGCTTTGCTCTTTCCTCTGCCAATTCCATGTATCCACAATAAAAATGATTATTAAGAAAATGCTTAAAAAGTCGTTTCAAAATAAATGAATTCTACGTGAATTAGTATATATGCCTTTTTGAAAGATGGACAACTAATTAGCTATAACGTTTTAGACAGATACAAATCACACCCGATTGTCCTTATTACTTATTTTGCCTATTACTTGAAGGGTTGTTTTTCACACCTCGCGGTTATTAAGTAAACTTAACATAACCTAACCCAACGCTCTCTTTAAAATAACTCAAATCTTCACCAATTTACACAGCGCCAGCGGCTAAACGTGGTTAGCTATATTTTAAAATAGAAAATGTTGACAATATGACTACAGCCGTTTTTTAATATGAGTAGCCGATATGTATCCTTGCTAAAATGATAATCCAGCTGCGGAATATCGCATAATAATAATAAAACAATAAATTTTTAATGTA